>NC_041227.1:4960870-5032600 GCF_002837175.3 Physeter macrocephalus
GATGGATGGATGGGTGGATGGGTGGATGGGTGGATGGGTGGATGGATGGATGGATGGGTGGATGGATGGATGGATGGATGGGTGGATGGGTAGATGGTGGGATGGATGGATGGGTGGATGGTGGGAGGGATGGGTGGATGGATGGATGGGTGGATGGGTGGATGGATGGGTGGATAGTTGGATGGGTGGATGGATTGATGGGTGGATGGGTGGATGGATGGGTGGATAGTTGGATGGGTGGATGGATTGATGGGTAGAATGACCTACCATTACAGTTGTCATGATTGTTGTTCTGAGTGGTACCCAAGCTGAATGGTTTGTTGATTTTATCCTCTCATTTATTAATTTGTTAGTAATAATTCACTAACTCACCCTTGCGTTGCTGGTCCCCACGCTGTGGAGATACATCATAATCCGTGCATTCAACGTGTGCTCATTCACCAAAGTGGGGCCATATGTTCCCCCATGAGTAGCCACAGAGCCCAGCATAGTGGGAAGATGCTTCAACTCTTTCCTGAGTGAAGAGCAAACACTTGTTCTTATGTCACCAGGCTCGCTTTCCTCGTTTGTGGTTGGTTTTCTTTTGAAATCTCTGGGTCCCCAGCCCAACCAGCATCTCTAATTGATGCCAGGGCTGCTCACGGTTGGCACAAAGTGGATTATTTCTCTCCCATTATAACATGAACACTGTTCCTGACATACTTTTTGGAAAATACAAAGTAGAAAGAATAAAAATGACAGTCACTCGGAATCTGACCACACGAGGACAAGCCTGGCTGACAATGGGATGTATGATTTTCTTCTCCATTTATATTTACATTTTCCTTTGATGTTGGACAGAGATCATGTCTTGGCGCTGCCATGCACGAGCTGTTGTGACCTTGGGCAACCTCTCTGAGCCTCTTTGCTCACCTAAAAAGTGAGAATCCTCAGAGAGGTGATTCCAGAGGTGATGCAAGTAAGCTGTCAGCGTGGGGCCTGGTGGGTTGGGGTCCTTGGTAAGATGGTGGCCATTTCCATTTATGGGTGACTCCTGCATGCCTGAGACCCCACGCAGGGCACAGTACTCAGGGTGCTGGAGCTGGGAGGGCCTCAGGAGATGGACAGTTCACTGGTTTTCAAATGGTCCCTTGGGGGCCTCCTTGGGCAGAGGAGATGGGAAGGGGGCAGGTGCAGGGCTCTGAGCTCCCGTTCCTCCCCGGCCCAGGCTGTCTTAGCTTCATCCTAGTGTCTTTGTCGGGGAGGGAAGTGGCGGCCCCCTAGATGTCTGTCCAACATGGGGACTGCACTGGGGGTCCTTGATGCTATCGGAGAAACCAACGAGATACACACAACCATACAGAGAGATCTAGAAAACGTAGTGTCTGGGGAAAGAGGTAGGAATCAGAAGGGCTTATTCATGGAAGCTCGGAACACAGACCCGCATCCACAGGTTTTCGTGCGTGTGTATCTAAGGCAATACGTCCAACAGATTCAAGAGGCTGCCTTTAGGCGGGAGAGGAGGGACGTGGGCCTGGAGATGGGGCGGGGGAGGGAAACCGGACAAAATACAACCAAGGAGGGGCCTCACACAGACCCGGGTTATTAGCCCACCATGAACTCAGTGACGTGATTGCAACTTTCTGCTAGGAGTCCAAGAGGTAAGATGAGCAAAAGAGAGAGGAAAACGTGGACGCCCCCTTCCTGGAACTGAGGCCCAGCGAGGGCAGAAGGCATCACCCAGGTGGTCCTCCCCTCCGCTTCCCTCTGCCTAGACCCGGGGGCGCCACGCGGGTGCTAACTTCTCCTTCCTGCAGGTGTTTGCAGAAGAGCTGCCCGGGGCAGGGTCTCCCCTGTCCTCAGCCACCAGCCTCCCCCCCTGCCCAACCCCCAACTGGGTGGCAAGCCAGCAGACCTACTGTGACAATTCCTCTGTTTTGAGGGGCTTTTGTCAGAGGCGAAAAATTAAAAAAGAAAAGTTGGAGGGCATGCGTGGCTGCAAACTGTTGATTTTTTTTAACAATAAACTTTATGGTTGTCCCCCAATTAGAAAAATCAATCTACGCTCCTAACGTAGCACTTAAAAAGCACAAAGTTGATTATTTCTCTCCCATTATAACATGAACACTGTTCCCAATATAGTTTTGGGAAAATACAAAGTAGAAAGAATAAAAATGACGGTCACTCGGAATCTGGCCACACGAGGACAAGCCTGGCTGACGCTGGGATGTATGACTTTCTTCTCCATTTATATTTACATTTTCCAATCTGTGGTCAAATTTAATAATGTGAAAGTCTAAATAAACCACTAATCCCCCAATTTCACCTTTTGGCTTAATTTTCCAGCCTTTAAGGAACAGCCCGGTGCAAGGCCACGGGGGCGGGGGAGACAAGAGGACGGAAAGCGAAGTCGTATTAGCCATATTCTTTTTTGGCCTGTGTAGCCTGAGTGTTGGATTTGCTCTTTTTTTATTTCGACATGTTAGGCGTCTGTTTGTAAACTTTCCTCTGCTTCCGATTTCAGTCTGGAAGCAGCAAATTGATTTTAAATAGAAATACCTTGAAGGTGGTGTTGTTGGGGGGCTGAAAAATCCATCCAGAGGGGTCCCACCATCAACTGCCAAGTGGGAGATTTATGGCTGGTTCACTACATCAGTAGAAGAGGCAGTGCGTCGTCTGGGGAGCGGATGAGCTAGGTTCCAGGGGAGCGGACAGAAATTTGGGGGTGGGGGGAAGCTTACGAGTGCTCAGGGCACAGCCCAAGCAGAAGAACTTACTTATTTTTTCTTTCCTTCTTTTCTGTTTTTTTCAGTTTACAATTAACATTCAGAGTTCAGTCTCCGCCCTCCCTCTTGAAATGGAATTTTTATCTCTTGATTGACGCTACAAGATAAAATCCCTGTTTATCCAATTGCATGAATAATTGATAAGCTCTCTCCAACTCGCCAGAAGCAACTCAGCAGTCTCGCCTTGCAGCCTGGAACCCCTGGCAATTTCCGGAGCGCTAGCGACAGACCTTTGCACAGTTTCTTCTTGGAGTCCACCGACTTTCTGTCTCAGGGGTGGGATTTATCTCTTGATCCAGATTCGGGAGTTACAGATTAGGTACCTAGGGTTCCGGCGCCGGGGATGAGGGGAGGAGGGGAGGGCACGTCAGTGGCCACTTAGATTTTCTGAAATCGAGTCTGTGACAGGTGTGGATTCCGCTGGGAACCTGGCTGGCGGCTTCAGAGTTCACGGCGTTGATTAACTCTAATCTGTTCCCTGATAGTTTAAACCAGACCCAAGATGTGAAGATATTTTCTTTCCTAAAATTTAATGGGCTTAATGAGATAGCAATGAGGGCCCGTGTCTCGCCTCTTTAATGCACTTGGCTCTCTGGCCGTGTTTATATGACAAAAGCAGTGGGGTGTAATTTATGCACTTAGCTGGGGTTTATCCTTTTTAAGCAGGCCTGGACGGCTTACCTGTTATATTTGCCTCAGGCTAGCTTAAAAAAGAATTTATAGAGTGTACTGCAGAATGTCCCAATTCTGCAACACCAAGGTAAAAGTGACTTGGGGTAATGGTGCAAAATGCCCCTAAGGAAAAGGGTTAACAAGATAGTGTCTTCCTCCCCCTCCCACACTCCAAGCATCTTCCCGCCGGGTTTCAAGGTGGGTTTGATCGGGCTGAGATTGCCTGTGCCTTGTGGCTGGCGGGGTCTCAGATTGAAACCCGTTGAGAGGAGCTGGCTTCCAAGTCTCTCCGGAGCTGTGTAGTCCTATCTCGCCTCGGGGGAAGTGGGGCGGGGCTTTAAGCAACCGCTCTCATTTATCGACCACACCATTCATTCCGTTTTCTCTTTCATTTGCAGAAGGTGGAGAGAAAATGAATCAGAGGCGGTTTTTTGTTTTGTTTTGTTTTTTTTCCTGGCCTGTTTCCCCAGAGCTCCAGGAAATTAAGAAACATGCCATTAGTTTCAGCGAACAATTTAAGCAAACTCAAACCAGAGGTCTCACCAAAGGCCTAGGATCTGGATGAGACCCTGTTAGTGGTCCTGGTCTTCCTGATGGATGCTGCCAGAAGTGGAGGAGGAGCCATGGGGAAGGAGGGGGAACAGGGGGGCATCTGTAGGCTGCGACGGACCTCACTGCAGACCCCTAGGGTCAGTGGGCCTTTCCTCGGAAACTGGTCCCCGACATGGCACTGGGTGGCCTTCTCCTACCCCATCTAAATCCATAGGTTCCTGCAGTGTCTCCAGGCTGTGTGGTTTATTGGGAAGTAGAGTGTGTGGCGGGTTTCAACTGTCTGCACTCTACCAGAAATGTTAATGGGGTGAGCTGTGCCCCAGCGCGGACACGGTAGAGCGCAGATCCTACGGGCTGCACCATCACGAGGGTCATTCTGGTGTTTAAGACGCGCGTTTTGTTGGACCGCACTGATGGGTCTCCGATAGCTGTTCTGAGTAAATGAGAAGATGCATGTAAAGCTGGAATCCTGGTGCTTGGCCCAAAGTGAGCGTCAGGTTGTGGTGGCAATGACGATGACAGACAGTGATCAGGAGGAGTCGGGGTGTTAGGAGTAAGGGTTCTGACTCCAGCCCAGCCAAACCTCTCACCGCCACAGTGACCTCGGCGCATCCCTGTTTACCTCTGGACTCACGTTGTTTGTCCATAAAATATCCAAAATGCATGGGAGGGAGGTGAGAAGTGATCTTGAGAAACTGACACCCCACAGCTTCTGGCTTCCAGGGGTGCAGGTTTCTTTCCTCTCTCTTTTTTTCTTTTTTCCTAATTCCAACGTGAAATACATGCCAATTACAGAAAGTTGTAATAAGCAGAAACACACCCCTAGGAAGACCAGAGTCTACTCATCCTTCAGTCATTCATTCAGCAGACACTTGTTGGCGGTGGGGTGCGAGTGGAACCAAGACTTGGGCTTTTGCGTAGAAATCAACACGTCGATTCTAAAATGCAAAGAGTTGTTTGACTGGAATTGTGTTGACTCTATAAATTGGTTTTAGAAGGACTGACACCTTAATACTGACTCCCAATCCACTGACATGGCATCTCTCTCCAGTTATTGAGGTCTTTGATTTCCTTCATTACTATTGTTTTGTTTTCAGCATATAGGGTTTGTATGTATTTTGTAAGATTCATACCTAATTATTCATAGATTTGGTGCTATTGTAAATGGTACCTTAAAATATTTCAATTTCCAATTGTTCGTTGCAAGTGTCTAGAAATACAATTAATTTTTGTATATAGACCTTGTATCCTAGAACGTCACTAAATTCACTTTTTAGTTCTAGTAACTTTTTCATAGATTCTTTGGAATTTTTTGTGTAGATAATTATGTAATCTATGAATATAGACAGTTTCATTTCTTCCTTTCCGAAGGAGATGCCCTTTTCCCCCTGGATTTATTGCAGCAGTACCATATTGAGTAGGAATGATGAGAGCCAATATCCTTGCCTTGTCCTGGATCTTAGGAGTAAGGCATTTAGTCTTTATTATGTGTGATGTTAGCTGTAGGTTGTTTGTAGATGCCCTTTATCAGTTTAGATGCTCTTCTAGTCCTTGTTTTCTGAGTTTTTTTTGTTGTTGTTAATCATGGATGTCTTTATAAAATACTTTCTCTGCATCTTTTGTGATGATCATATGATTTTTCTTCTTTAACCTGCTGATATGGTGAGTTTCACTGATTGATTTTTTAATGTTGAGCCAGCCGTACATTCCTGGGATAAAGCCCACTTGACTGTGATGAATTATCCTTTTTATATATTGTTGGATTTGATTTACTTGTATTTCATTAAAGATTTTTATCTATATTCATGGAGGTTATTCATCTGTAGTTTTCTTTTACTATAACGTCTTTGATTTTGGCACCAGGGTAACACTGGTCTCATAAAATCAGTTGGGAAGTGTTCCTTCCTCTTTTGTATTCTGGGAGAATATGTGAAAAATTGGTATTATCTGTTTCTTGAATATTTGGTAGAATTCAACAATGAAGCCATCTGGGCCTGGGGTTTTCTTTTTAAAAAGGTTTTAACTGTACATTTAATTTATTTAATAGGTAAAGGATTATTCAGGTTATTTATTTTTTTCCTGAATGAGCTTTGGCAGTTTGTGTCTTTCAAGGAATTTCTCTATTTCATCTAAGTTGTCATATTTGTGGGCATAGAGTTGATTGTAATATTCCTTTATTATCTTTTAATCTTTTCAATGTGATGGCCAGTCTTTCCTTCCTGATATTGATAATTTGTGTTATTCTCTTTTTCTATTGGTTAATCTGGTTAGAGTTTTATCTGCTTAATTTTTCAAAGAAGCAGCTTTGGGTTTCATTTATTTTTCTCTGTTATTTTTCTGTTCTCAGTTTCAGTAGTTTCTGCTCTTATCTTTATTATTTCCATTCTTCTATTTATGATTCTACTTTATCTACCCTGTTGGCTTAGTATTTATATCTTAAAAATTTTTTTTAGTGGTTGCCCTAGGTGGTTTTTTTTTTTAGATTAAAAAAAACTTATTTATTTTATCTTTGGCTGCATTGGGTCTTCTTTGCTGCACGCAGGCTTTCTCTAGTTGCGCCTAGCGGGGGCTACTCTTCGTTGTGGCGCGTGGGCTTCTCACTGCGGCGACTTCTCTTGTTGCAGAGCACGGGCTCTAGGTGCACGGGCTTCAGTAGTTGTGGCACCCAGGCTCTAGAGTGCAAGCTCAGTAGTTGTGGTGCACGGGCTTAGTTGCTCCGCGGCATGTGGGATCTTCCCGGACCAGGGCTGGAACCCGTGTCCCCTTCATTGGCAGGAGGATTCGTAACCACTGCGTCGCCAGGGAAGTTCCGGATGCTCTGATTTTTTAAAAACTCTTTTTTCTCTTTGAGTTTCAATTTGAATAATTTCTATTGACCTGTCTTCAAGTTTGTTATTACCTGTGTTAAGTTTACTAATGAGTCTGTCAGAATCGTTCTTTGTCTTTGTTACTGTGGTTTTTATTTCCAGTATTGCCATTTGATTCTTTCTTATAGTTTCTTCTCTTTTGTTGAAATTACTCCTGTGATCATTCATGGTGTCTTCATTTCGACTTGAGCCATTAACATGTTAATCAGTTATTTTAAGTTTCTGTCTGATAATTCCAACATCTATACCATATCTGAGTCTGATTCTGGTGATTCTTTTGTCTCTTGATGGCTTGTTGCTTTTTCTTTGAGTGCCTCAAAATTTTTTTATTGAAAGCCAGACATCTAGTGTTGGACAATAGGGACTGAGGTAAATAGTTTTTATGTCTGGAAACAGAGCATGCCTTTATTTCTGCCAGGCCTTTAGTATGGGAAGATGAGTCAATCCACTTGGGAGTTCAGCTGGGTTTAGGTTTTGTTGTTGCTATAGTTACCCTCAATGTACCACTAGCTCCAAGCTAACCTCTTTGGTTAGCTTGTGTTTATGTGGGGAGTTGCTTTGCAAGAGCGTTTTCCTTAATGTCTGCTCCACCCTCAGCTTTAAGTCTTCCTTTGCACTTTGCCAGAGAGGATCTCTCTGCATCCTGTTGCCCCCCTCCTGGCAGCTGATGCTGTTACTTGTGACTCCACACTGATTTACCTGGTGGTGGGCTGGGGTGGGGGGAGTGTTCTCTGTTATGAGTATGCCTTGATCTCAGCCAGGCCCTGTGTGAGCCTGTCCAACCACAGCTGCGGGTCTGGGCTCAGGATGTCTGCCTTCGCATCCCACCCTACCCCAGGAATAGAGGGGTTTTGTTGTTTTTTCCTTCAATCAGCTTCACTGGTTTTCACCAGTGTCCTAAGGGTACCAGGTTTTATTGCCCTTCCCCTAGAACTTTTAGGAGATGGAGAGAAGGACCTGGGTGGGGCTTTGTGCTTTTCCTGTGGTGGCCGCTGTTCCCCTCCTTCAGGCCTGCCCTACGAGGGGGCTCTCTCAGAATTCTCACCCTGCCCTTTCCTATCTTTATCTGAGCACCAGTTCAGCGGTGGAAGCCAAACTGCGTATAGAATGAATTCCTCGTATGTCTGTGGCTCCCAGAAGTCCTACACTGTCTAATGAGCCCACATCAACCTTTAGCAATTTGTTAAATATTTTAGCTTTTTGTCATACCAGTGTCCAATGGTATGTACTTCCAGTAAGCAAGCGCCCCAGTTCTGTCTCTTCGCTAGAGGCACCTATCTTTCCTTAGATTTCAGATTAGTTGATTCCCCGGCAACCTCAGATCTCTGCTGGATTAAAGAAAAGCTGCCAAGTTTCAACTTGTCTGGCTTGTTTTTTTGTTGTAGTAGTAAGGATGGGAGTGATGCCCTTTCTAGCTTTCTACATCTGAAGCTGTCTGACTTCTTTTGAAGATAAATTTTTTTTTCAGTGATACAGGTGGTAGAGGAAGTGGCAAAAAAAAATGGGGAGGTGATAGGTGAAGGTGTGATGTGGGGAAACACTGCGTTAGGGACAGGAGCTTTGGAACCCACGTTCCGCCTCATGATATCTGCATGAACTTGGGTGAGGGACTCGACCTGAGTGAGTCTCAGTTTCCACTTCCTCTTTTGTACAATGGAAATCAAATGTGATCTACTCCAGAGGATTAAAAGTGCTAATATATAAATAGTGCTTGGTTTGGGGCTCGGCTTGTGTTAAGTGCTCAGTAAAGAATGGTTATTCATTTTCATGGATCCAAAGGCCATTCTCACACTGTGGGAGGCACTTCTAGATGTACACAGATGAGAAGGGAGTGGCTTATTTTCTTTTTTAAAAAATGTATTTCATTGAAGTACAGTCGATTTACAATGTTGTGTTAGTTTCTGCTGTACAGCAAAGTGATTCAGTTATACATATACATATGTGTATATAGAGATACATATGTATATTATTTTCCATATTCTTTTCCATGCTGGTTTATCTCAGGATATTGATTATAGTTCCCTGTGCTACACAGTAGGACCTCGCTGTTTATCCATTCTCTATATAAGAGTTTGCATCTGCTAATCCCAAACTCCCAATCCTTCCCTGCCCCACCCCCCTCCCCCTTGGCAACCACAAGTCTGTTCTCTATGTCTGTGAGTCTGTTTCTGTTTCATAGACAAGTTCATTTGTGTCATATTTTAGATTCCACATATAAGTGCTATCATATGGTATTTGTCTTTCTCTGTCTGACTTACTTCACTTAGTATGACAATCCCTGGGTCCATCCATGTTGCTGCAAATGGCATTATTTCATTCTTTTCAATGGCTGAGTAATATTCCATTGTATACATGTACCACATCTTCTTTATCCATTCATCTGTCAATGGACATTTAGGTTGTTTCCGTGTCTTGGCTATTGTGAATAGTGCTGCTATGAACATAGGGGTACAGGTATCTTTTTGAATTACAGTTTTGTCTGGATATATGCCCAGGAGTGGGATTGCTAGGTCATATGGTAGCTCTATTTTTAGTTTTTTAAGGAACCTCCATACCGTTCTCTGTAGGGGCTGTACCGATTTACATTCCCACCAGCAGTGCAAGAGGGTTCCCTTTTCTCCACACCCTCTCCAGCATTTGTTTTTTGCAGACTTTTTGATGACGGCCATTCTGACGGATGTGAAGTGATACCTCATTGTAGTTTTGGTTTGTATTTCTCAAATAATTAGCGATGTTGAGCATCTTTTCATGGGCCCGTTGGCCGCCTGTGTGCCTTCTTTGGAGAAATGTCTATTTAGGTCTTCTGCCCATTTTTCGACTGGGTTGTTTGTTTTTTTGTTATAGAGTTGTATGAGCTATTTGTAGAGTTGGTTATTTTCTATATGATTCCCAAGTCTCCTAGACTCTGGGTGGTGTGTGTGTGTGTGTGTGTGTGTGTGTGTGTGTGTGTGTGTGTGTGTGTATGAGACTCTGATAGGATTTTCTAAAGTAGCTTCTGCATTACTCCCACTGTAGAATTGTATGTTAAGAAAATGTATCGATCAGGAAATATTTTAACGAGTGAGAGAGAGGGGAAGTAACCAGCCCAGCACAGGGCGTCCAGAAAGCCCTCAGTAAACACTGGCAAAATGAGAAGAAGGAAATCTTCGCCTGGGGCTGGGGCTAAACTTCCAGCTTCATCTCACTTTTGTCAGTCCCGCGTCTGCTTGACCTTGGGAGACCCTTGACCTCTCTAAGCCTCAGTTTCCCACCAGCAAGATGGCAGACACCTTTGCTGCCCTCACTTAGCTCCTATGATTGTTATGAGGTTGAAACAGAGCGATGTCTGTGACTATCTGAAAACTCTACGAAACATACAAGGCATTAGTGTTAAAAATGATCACTCAAATCCATTCTGAAAGGTTGAAGGAAATGTGAATAGTGGACCCTGGGGCCTTCTCAATTATGGCTTCAGGAAGAGTCAAGGTAAAGTCGGTCACAAGTGATCAATTCTTTTTGAAGTTTCTCTCCCAAGAGGCATTGGGATTTTTGCAGCTGCCTGACGTGCTTCTTAACAAGTTATCTCCAACTGGAGAAACATCAGTAGTTGTCGAGGCCACAGTTTGTCTGCCTGATTTATACAAATTGGTGAAACAATATCTGCAGCCTGTTCTTTGATCTTGGTTTGAAGCAAGTCAACTTAAACACTCATGGGAGCTGGAAGGAGATCCTTCTTATAAATGTGTCCACAAATCTTTCCTGGACGCTCAGGGTGAGGCCTCCGCCAGTTGCTTCAAAGGCCTCATCCATCACAACAGGGGGAATAAAACTCAAGTTATGCTGTATTAATCTTATGGATGGCCATCCTTGACCCAACTCAACCCATATCCAGCTGCGGCAGGAATTTCTAAGTCAACTTTTGTTCTAGAACTCCACTCTCTCCAGCATCCGCCCACACCGTCCCCCCGTGGCCAGACCTCTCTTTAATCAAGGAGAAGGATGGGTGGGGAAGGAAGCTCTCATTGCTGGAGACTGAGCACTGGCGGTTAATTGCAGCTCTGAAGCCCGACTGCCAGAGTTTGAATCTCAGCTCCAGCCTGTTCTAGCTGGGTGACCTTGGACCAGCTGTAGAAGCCTGCCCCTGTTTCGGTTTCCCTGTTTAGAAATTTGGATGGTGCATCAGTCAGGGTTACACTAGAGAAACAGAACCAGTAGGATATTTATGTTAAGGGATGCATTTTAAGGAATTGGCTTATGGGATTTGGGGGGTCTGGCTAAGTAAGTTGAAATCTGTAGGCGGATGCCTGAGGCCCCTGTCCACAGGCAGAATTTCTTCCTCAAGGAATCTTCAGTTTTGCCCTTCAACTGACTGGGTGAAGCCCAGCACCCCCCCCCGGCCCCCGTCACACACACATTATTATGGATCATCTCCTTTATTTAATGTTTTTCCCAAAAGGTGTTTCATTTTTGCTTTATTTAGAGCAGAAAAATTTACTCATAAAAACCCTAAAATTGGGGGGAGGCAGTTAAAATGTCAGTTTAAAAATTTTATTTTCTGAATGAAGTCAATTTACAGCTCCAAAAAAAAATCAAAAAAGAAAAGAAAGAAAAGGGCACGTGGAGTTCCGGTGTATGCAAACAATTGCGCTGCTGTGCTCTGTTCCAATCTCTCGGTCCCATGTGCATGGGGTGATGAAGAGCAGGGCATTTGGGGAGACAGAGACGAATTCAATATCAGATTCATCTCTTGCTACTTTATGATCTTTTCGGGTTGTCTAACGGTTCTCTATCTCATTTAACAAGACTACAAAGTGAGATGATAACAGTACATGACCTACAGGGACGTTGTGAAAATTCAACGAGAGAACACAGATTGCTTACCCTCAAGCTTCGCATGCATTTATAAATGTTCATTATTAATAATGAAAAAAAGTAAAGTCACCTGTCAGTGCTCACCCGTCTACAAAATGCCTTCACCACAGCACCTAGGTTAGTGTTTGGTGGAATAACAGGTTCAAGAGCCCAGCCAAGCTGACGCGTGACATTGACCATCCCGGACAGCATAGAATTGATGCGAAAAGAAGATGAGGGGTTACATATAAAGTGGGGCCTGGCAAAGAGGGTGCTCTCCACAAATGTTAGATTATTATTGGGAAGAGGATTAGGTGAGAGAATACTCACAATAGGCCGGCACATAGTAAGTGCTCAGTAAACATGAGCTATTACGATGTCTTTGCAGTTTCACTCAGTAGATCTGTATGGAGCTTGTGCCACGTGCCAGGCATTGTTGGGTTGGGGATATGATGATGTGTGCTCTGACTCAGGCCTATGGTAACAAGTCATTGCGAGCATGCACTCACACTCACACTCATAACACACACACACACACACACACACACACACACACACACACACACACAGAGCTGATGACAATTGGTGGCTCCAGAGGCTGACATGAGAGCTTATTATGGAGAGTCTGGGGGCTTGGGGATGCTTCCTTGAGAGTGTGAGTTTGGAGCTGAGGTTTGAAGGGTGAGTGTGGGGGGCTAGGACGTGGGTGGTGGGGTGGAGGGGGCGGGGCTATGGAAGCACATCTTGAGGAGAAAGACGGGCAGACACAGGCCCCCTACGAAGGGGCCAGGAGCCACGGGCCGGTTCCCAGCCAACATGGGAGTCTTAACTATGGATATTTGATTGCTTAGATTTTATGTTTATAGTTCTTTTCTCTCTTAGTCTGCAAATAATTAGAATCGTTGTTTATTGGCTCTTTCTAGCTATTTCAAAATAATAATACCAATATTATTACTAACACCATCATTATTCCTAAAAAGAGTTTAAGATCTCTTTGCACTTCTTTTTGTCCAACCAGGATGCACATCCATATCAGTGTATTTTAAAATCACCCGATATGATTCTTCTCTGACTGGTTAAACCAGGAGTCAGCAAACCTTTTCTTAAAGGCCAAGTAGCCCAGGTACAAAATAGGCTCTTTTTTAAAAATTGAAGTATAGTTGATTCACAATGTCGTGTTAGTTTCAGGTGTACAGCAAAATGATTCAGTTATATGTGTATATTCTTTTTCAGATTCTTTTCCGTTATAGGTTATTACAAGATATTGAATATAGCCCCTTGTGCTATAAGTAGGTCCTTGTTTATCTAGATTGTACATAGTAGTGTATATCTGTTAATCCCAAACTCCTAATTTATCCCTCCCCACCTTTCCCCTTTGGTAACCACAAGTTTGTTTTCATGTCTGTGAGTCTGTTTCTGTTTTGTAAATAAGTTCATTTGTATCACTTTTTTAGATTCCACCCATAAGTGATATCATGTGATATTTGTCTTTCTCTGTCTGACTGACTTCACTTAGCATGATCATCTCTAGGTCCATCCACGTTTCTGCAAATGGCATTATTTCATGCTTTTTGATGGCTGAGTGATATTCCACTGCACATATATATACCAGATGGTCTTTATCCCAAAATGCCCCCCCCAAAGGATATGAGGAGGGAGAGGTCGTTTGGCGCAGGCGTTGTGCTTGGCCCCTCGTCCAGCAACCTCACCGCAGGCCAGTGTTGTCCAGACCATTCTCACTAATACACCTTACAGCTTCCCGGGCCCCGCCGTGGCCCCGCCCATCCTCCCCTCTCGCCTGACAAGTGTCACAGCTTCTGAAATGGTCTTTCTGCCCCATGCCTCACCCACATCCTATCATCCATGGCAGATAAAGTGATTTTTCTCCCCAACTGAAATGTGACATCATCCAGAAAAAGCATGAAAAGAATCATCACAAGTGCACCTCTGTGGAGCCTCCACCCAGATCGTGAAGTCACCTCTTCACCCCGTCTCAGAAATGGCCCCTCCTGGGGGCTTCCCTGGTGGCGCATTTGGCGCAGGCGTTGTGCTTGGCCCCTCGTCCAGCAACCTCACCGCAGGCCAGTGCTGTCCAGCCCATGCTCACTAATACACCTTACAGCTTCCCGGGCCCCGCCGTGGCCCCGCCCATCCTCCCCTCTCGCCTGACAAGTGTCACAGCTTCTGAAATGGTCTTTCTGCCCCATGCCTCACCCACATCCTATCATCCATGGCAGATAAAGTGATTTTTCTCCCCAACTGAAATGTGACATCATCCAGAAAAAGCATGAAAAGAATCATCACAAGTGCACCTCTGTGGAGCCTCCACCCAGATCGTGAAGTCACCTCTTCACCCCGTCTCAGAAATGGCCCCCCCCTGGGGGCTTCCCTGGTGGCGCAGTGGTTAAGAACCCGCCTGCCGATGCAGGGGACACGGGTTCGAGCCCTGGTCCGGGAAGATTTCCCACATGCCGCGGAGCAGCTAAGCCCGTGAGCCACAGCTGCTGAGCCTGCGCTCTAGAGCCCGTGCTCCGCAACAAGAGAAGCCACCGCAATGAGAAGCCCGCGCACCGCAACCACGAGTAGACCATGCTCGCTGCAACTAGAGAAAACCCGCGCGCAGCAACGAAACCCAACGCAGCCAAAAATAAATAAATAAAATAAATAAATAAATACATTTATAAAAAAAAAAAAAAGAAAGAAATGGCCTCACGGTCTTGACATCCCACCCTGCCATTTCACGTTGCGTGCTTTTGAATTTTCCTTAAACCAAGTAGTTGAGATCATGTTCTTTTACATCTGGTTCCTTTTGCCCAACATTTACAAAATGAAACTCAAGCATGCTGCTGTTGTGTGTGGGTATAGTTCTTTCATTGCTTTGCTGTATAGTATTCTGTTGGTGAGTTTGCAATAATTTTCGTACCCATTTAACTCTGGATGGCTATTTGGGTTGCTTCTATTTGGGGGCTCCTACAAACAACACTTATATAAACTTATATAAACATTCTTGTACAAATTTATTTCTGTCACATATCTAAGCCAGAAGTTGACTTTCTGGCTTATAGGGTATGTTCGGTTTTCATAGATATCACCAGATGGTTTTCCACAGCCGTGGTCCTAGCCTACCTGCCTGCCCGCGGTGTACGAGAGTTCTTGCTGTCCTGTACCCTTGAAATACTTGCTATTGTCCAGCAGTTTTGTGTTAATTTTTGTGTCTTTAGTTTACCCTTCTCTGGGTAGATAGGGTATCTTTCTGTGCTTTTATGTATTCGATTTTTTACCATCTTAACCATTTTTAAGTATACACTACGGTAGTGTTAACTACGTCCTGCGGTAAATCTCTAGAACTTTTATATCTTGCCAAATTGAAACTCTTTACCCATTGAACGACAGCTCCCATTCCTCCCGTGCCCCAGCCCCCAGCCCCTGGCGACCACCTTTCTATTCTCTGTCTCTATGAGTTTGACTAGTTTAGATACCTCGTGGAAGTGGAACTCTACAGTATTTGTCCTTTTGTGACTGACTTATTTCACTGACAATCCTGTCCTCTAGGTTCATGCATGTTGTGGCAGGTGTCAGAATTTTCTTCCTTTCTAAGGCTGAATAGTATCCCATTGTACGGATGGACCACATCTGTATCCATTCATCCATCCATGGATATTGAGGTTGCTTTCACCTCACGGTACTTTCAATTTGCATTTTCCGGATGGTCGATTAAGTTGAGGCTCTTTTCCTTTGCTTATTGGCTGTTTGCATATCTTTTTGGTGAAGTGCCCGTCCAAGTTTTTTGCCCATTTTTTTTTTTTTTGCATCAGGTTACTCGTATTTCTCTTTGACTTGTAGTAATTCTTGGTATAATCTGGGTATGACCCTTTGCCATTTGTATGAGATTCAATCGTCAAAGTGAATCTGATCCAAAGGGAAATCTGATCATGTCCCTCTCATGGACCCTCCCTTTTAATGTCTCATGTTCTGGCCTCCTTACTTCTCTAGCCTCCCCATGGACCACCCGCTTTCTGCCTTCTCTCCTTCAGCCACGCTGGAGTCTCTTGAATACTCTGCTCTCTCTGCCCCAGAATCTGACAAAAGGCAGAGGCTTAGGGCACAGACTCTGGAGCCAGACCGCCTGGGTTTCCTTCCTTATGTTTAAAGTGGTGATAATAATAATAACTCATAGAGTTGTGCAGAGCCGAGGTGCTGGAGTGTTTAGAAGGATGCTTTGCACGTGGTAAAGGGGATGTGATACTTATCATCGACTGGCAGAGTGTGGGCTAGTTTTCAGTCCCTGCTTGCCCCTTCAGCGGGAAGACTTGTGCAGTGCACACCCTGCCCAGCAGTATGTGGCGACCCTGGCCTGTTCCCAGGTCTTGAGTTCCTCCAGAGTGGCTCTGTTCTCAGGAGGCTCTCCCTTTTGGTGTCACCAGTGATTTTCAGCAGGACCAGACTTACATCCTGCCAGTTTCGCAACCCCTCCAAGAGAGAGCACCTCGCTCCCAATAATTAGAGCAGGAAATTATTGGAGAGCGAATGTCCGGGCTGGCACGTGTATCCTTCCCTGGGGGCAGGGAGGGTGGGAGGGGCTGCTGCAGGGCCACCTCATATGAACCTCTTGGACTGAGAGCCTTCAAAGTAAAATGGAGGGTTATTACTAGAAAAAGAGTGAGTTAATTCTGGGCAGGAAAAAACCACCAGCTTTCCCATTGCTTCCCTTGCCCCCATTCATGGAATCCACCCACTCCCAGTTGCCCCACTTCAGGTTGCTCTATTCCACTTTCTTACAAGAAAACTGACTCCCCAAAATGTTCATTCTCTGCCTAGAAAGCCCATCCGGTCACACGTGAGCATCAGACAGAGGTCTTCATCTGTTATGAGTTTTTTGGGCATCAATTTTTATCAACAGCCCCTGTCTTTAATCAAGAAGGAATTACCCAGTGGCAAGGCATTATGGTTTTCTTTTATAACTGGCTTGTTTAAAAAAAATTAATTTCAGTTTCCACTTTTAAGCGAGGGAAGAGAAAGGATAACTGTGCCGCCTTTCCTGAAAAGTTATGAAAGCAAGCGAGGGGTCATTTTCCAGAACTCTGCTCCTCACAATGAATAATCATCAGTCTTGGGTCTTTCATGCATCTTGCAGCTGAGCTGGAAGCCCTGGAATTAGCTGACTGGGCTCTGCTTCCAAGATGCTTCTTGGATTCTCCTATTTCCAAGGAAAGGGCTTGGAATTAGGGAAGAAGCTGGGGTGTAGTTTGGTGGGGGAAATTCTTGCTCTAAAGGGTGACAGTCTCCACATTCTACTAGGAGGAAGGACCCTTTCCACTCCCACCCTCTCTCCGGAGCAGCCCTCCCCCTTCCCCCGCCACCACCACCCCCCCCCCGCCCCGCCTCTGTTTTCTCTTCTCCAGCCTGATTTTTATTCGAATCATTGGCTGTGTTGTGCTCTCAAGCCTGAACACGGATGCACAGAGTTTTCAAACTGTAATTTATCATGTGTATGAAGGTTTTATCTCTTGTCTGGTGCCTACAACATTGGGGTTCTAATTTCCACCCCAGGACCGGTTCCCTGTGGAGCAGGGCAGGCTTTGTCTAACCTTTCTGTGTTAGTTTCATCTCCTGGAAAATAGAGTTAATATCAACCCTGCTCACAGTAGCACAGGAATTAGTCACTGTTTTTCAGAGGGCTAATCTCATACCTTTGCCGGCGGAAGGCAATTCCACCCACAGCCCCCAGATTATATCTGATAGCATCGTTGCCGATAAGCAGTATTTATTATCACTATTTCCATTGTGAGGCTCCAAACTCATACTTATGAGGTCGCCACTTAATTCATAAATCCAAGAAGCTGTCATAGTCACCGCAATGAGTGGGGATCAGGGCTGAGGGCCACTTGGAAAAAAAATCACCACCCACCCAGAGCTGGTCTCCGTCCTGGGGCTGGCCAGGGAATCACAGTGGAAATTATAAGGTCACAATGGGATGTGGCTTCATCCCTTTCCATTTCAGGCTATGATTAATCTCCTCTGATGTTACTTTACTTGAAAGAATAATCTAACACCAGCCCCAGACAAAATCAAGTCTCCTGAAAAGGGAGATCTAAGTGAAAGGAGATAGTGTTCGTGGAGAAGAAAAGGCATGAACACACGGCGAGTTTGGAGGCTACGGAGGAGACTGAGAGGCCGGGTCCCTTAATTTATGGCTTAGAAACGGAGAGCTCTTTCTTCTAGAAAGTTGGTGATTCACGGCCTCATTTTGGGTCTGACTCCATCAAAAATATGCCTAGTTGCAAGAGCTGCCAAAAAAAGTGGGTTTCCGCAGCCCGTGAGACCCTGCACAGTTCTTCCTCCGGCCAGGGGACCTGGGTGTACTGTGTGCAGTGAATTTGTGAGGTCCCTCAACTTGAGTTTTCCTGCCCTTCTGAGTTGTAAATAGTCCACGAGAAAGACCCTTCAGGAGGGCAGGCTGCTTTGGTCTGGATGGCGCACTAGGGCAGGAATTCTCAGCGGCAGTGCTACTGGTACTTGATGCTGGGCTATTCAGTGTGATGAGGCCGTCCTATACATTGCAGGGTATTTAGCAGAGCCCCCTGGGTCCTCACAGGTGTAGAGCGCTACCTGAGCATCTCAGGTGTGAGGGAGCAGGGCCCCCAGCCCTGGGTAATGTTTGAAGGATGTGAGCCCTTGGGAAGCCTTTCATTTGGATGCCTCGTGCCCCATCATCACCAGCAAATTAAAATACACCCACACTTTAAGTATAATTTATGTGCAGTAAAAATGTTTGAAAGGAATTTAATGATTTTGCTTCTTAAATTATCTGGCAGCAGATAATTCACCAACGTCACAATTACCTGTGATTCCCTCACAACCAGTGGCATCCTTAGGAATTCTTGCAACTGTTTTCTCAAATGTAATGAAGTTTTTATGACTACGACATCATGAACACTGCAGCCAACAAGCGGCGAGGGGGCCTCATTGCTGCATTTGGCAGACGTTTAACGAAGCACTTATTAATTTTGATTTTCTTGCTTTCTTGTCGAATTTTGGAGCCCATCATTTTTCTCCACATGGCACACACTTGCACAGGCCCCGGAGAGGGCCGTGCTTGAGGCTCTGAGGACCAGCCTCGCTCTCACCAGAAGGTGAGAAGAAGATTCCAGAGGCCGCTAAGCAGTCGCTGTGCTGCGTGGGCTTGGTGGGGGCCGGGGGGAGGTTCGCCCGGCTGCTGGATCCACTCCCAGTTTTCTCTTTCTTCGTTTTTACGGCGGTAAAAATTAAGTTGAAACATCTGGAGATCCACATGTGCGATTCGCAAACAGCAAACACGGGCGTTCATTCCTTATTTCTTGATTAATTTATTGGACGGCAGCTTTCTGATCAGCCTGATGCTTTAATCACGGGGAAATTGCCTACCAGCTGGGTATTTTACTTTTCTCTGTTACAGTAAATGAAGCATAATTGCCGGGATGCGGCCCAGTCGGAAAAACAAGGAGAAATTAGGCGTAATTGGGCAGCATTTCCTGACGAGTTATAACACCGAGCCCCCAGATGGGATTAGCCGGCGCTTTCTTTTCTTTTTTACAAAGAGGGACCTCCCGATTATTAATAGTGCGAGAGTAACCCTCCCTACTGCTCTGGGATGCGTGGGATTGAGCCGTGGGGGCCATTTCCTCCCTCCCAATGAGGGGTGATGTGTCTCCTAGAAGCTTATGGTGATATTTAAAGATATAAAAAGGGACAGGACAATTAAAAATGTGCATGGGTAGCTTTAGGGCTGACGTTATTGATGCCTTTGTGATCAATAGCACTATTTTTCTGTGGATTGCTGGGTAAGAAGGAGCCTTAGGAAGCTCTGGCCACAACATTGAGAGCCTTACAGAGGGGTGTAAAACCTTGCAGTAACTCTAGTGTCAGGCCTGGGAATAACGGCTGATGTAAAGCTGTGGGTGATGAAGCGAGGCGGGGTTTTCATCAGTGTATATGCCCAGGAGAGGGGATTACCTCGGCCTGGCTTCCAGACCCCAGGTGGAGTGAAGCCGTTTATAACAGAATTTGGCCGCCGTTGAATTTTAATCTTGGGATCCACCGATTGCTTTAAGGACAAGCTCCAGAGGCCACCATTCGCTTTCACTAGCTTTACCCAGAGCCTAAAGAAATCCCGTCCTCCCCGCCCCCCATTGCTCTGTCTGGGGTTGTTTTTGTGGAAGGGATTTGAGAGAGAAAATTTCATAAATAGGAGCCATGGATCAGAGTTCTTTCTGGATGAACTGTTTGACACTGGTTTTCTGATCATAATCGCAGCTAATGTTTATTGGGTGCCGGTGACACGCAGGGCACTGTTAAATGCTTTCATGTCTTGTTTGTTTTCAAACTTGAAACCTAAGTTAGACTCGATTCTCGGGCCCATCCTCTGGACCTGCGCCGGCTGATACCGTAGCCGCTCATGGCGAGTGGCTCTCGAGCACGTGAAGTGTGGCTGGTCCTCACTGAGAGAAGCTGTAAAACACACAGTGGATTTCAGACTTAGGGCAAAAAAAAAAAAAAAAAAGAAAGAAAAAAAGAATGTGAACTATTTAATTAATTTTCTATCTAGATTACATGTTCTGGAATGCTACTCTTTTGGACATACTGTATTACATAAAATGTATGATAAAATTACCTTCCTTATACTTTTGTTGTTACTGTATAAAATTTCGACTGCCAGAAAATGAAAAATTACAGATGTGGCTTGCATTATATTTCTATTGCACGGTGCTGGTCTAGAGGGAGAAAAGAGGCACAGAGAGGTTAAGTAACTTGCCCTAGGTCACACAGCATCCTAGTGGCAACACCTTTTAGAGGCCCAGCCCTCAGAAAGGCTGGCATTTTCTTGCTGCCTGATCCCCTGCTGCTGGGCTGGGCAGGACACCAGCAGCAGGGGAGTGGGTGTCCTGGGGTGTCATGCCCAGGACACCCCAGAACTGGGGCACGACAGAGAAGGGGGCTGTCTTTCAATATCCTTGCTGGAAAATCGGAGTAGGATTCAAAAGCTAGATTGACGTCACCTACCCCCTTCCAGAAGCAGGCTGAGAGCTCACCTCCCGGATGAGGCCGGCTTCCCCCAGCCAGGGCAGCCGAGGGGGGCTGGCACTCCTCCAGCCCGCCTTCTGCGCCCCTCTTTGGGCATTTAATCAGTGTAGTTGATTAGTTGCAACATACCACAGAATGGTGGAGGACCCTGGCTGGCGGCCCGCCGCTGTCGTTTATGGCTGGGTGATTCGAGGCCAGCCTCCAGCCCCACTGAGCCTCCGACCCCTCATTTGCAAAATGACACTCATCATATCTGCCCTGCCTCCCCTCCCTGAGTTGTTGAGAGGTTCCAACAATGTATGAGAGAGTGATATGAAAATGTGGGTAAACAGGAGAGTGGTATTTAAATGCGTGCTATTACCATAATTGCCTTGTATTGTGTGTGTTTATCTCATCTCCCCAATTAGATGCGAGATCCTCGGTGACAGCCGCCATGTCTCACCCCTTCTGATATTCCCCACACAGCCAGGACGGTGTTGAGCATATGCCTGCCGCTCGATAAATATTTACTGAATGGAATTGAATTGCAGATCGGTTCCAAATTACCCTAAAAACTTGGTCAGGTGCGGCTCAAAGGTTTTCTCAAGGAGAGGGCAGAGTCCGGGAGGTTCCACTTCAGGTGTCAGGAAGCGTCTTGGAAGGAATGACTCCGTGAATGAATGAATGCCTGGTGGCATTTGCTTTATTCTCCCAGCTCCTGGCTTTTGACAGTAGCTGTGAAATCTGCCGCCTCCGCTCAAAATGACTTCTCCCTCCGTCCTTCAGGATATGCTTTCCACGCCGTGCCCACTATAGTTCAGGTTTCTATTAAGTAGTCAAAAATAATATAAAATTGCCAACAAAAAGATCATTCCTGGATTAATTAATCTCCCCTTTACATAGGGAAAGACATAAAAGAGAGCATAAGATAAGAAAAGAAAATGAAATTAATCTTATACTTTCGACGGCTGCCTGTTAATTTCAGGCTTCCCTGCATCCGGGCGCCAACGTCCCTGCTCAGTTTCTAGATGGCTCAGAAATGCTTAAATGAAGCCTCTTATTACTCATTTCCTGGGAATTCTGTGCAGCCAAAAAGAATAAAAAAAGAAACCAGGCGTGCGGGAGCCCCAGTGAGCTTATTTTTGTAGGAATGCATACCTTATCATCAGGTATGGCCAATACCTCAAAATGATAAGCCAGATTTGGACGCCATCGCAAACCGTTATCGATAAATCAGGTTAACACTAAGTTGCCGAATCAATGATGCCCTGACACCAGCCTCTCCTCGGAGGAGAGGTTCGAAAATAAATGTGGAGGGAACCAGGGAGTAAAACTGTCTGAGAAGTTTCACAAAAGAAGCTGAACTCTGCTAATCAGAAAGTTGATGCATTTTTAGTTCCGAGATGACTGAGCAGCAATTCGGCAAGTCCTGACGACAGGCAGAGCATCTCAGCCCCCGGGGTTGGAAGAGACGGCTTACGTATTTTGCCCTGCCAAGCCTGTATCCTCACATTTTCCAAAATGTCCATTAACCCCAGAGGACATTCCAGCTGGCCCCTCACCCCACGGAGGCGATGTAAACACAACGATTAACCAATCCGCACAAGCATCGAGATTTCCTGACGTTCCTCTTCACTGAAAAATGCATTAGCTCCTGGCAGTACTGTCTAGAAATTAATTCACAGACAACCGAGCATCATTACCCATGATCTGCCTTGGCTAACTGCTCTCTGTTAGTGAATTTGGGGATGGAAATAAGCTATTTCCATCCACTTCATCATCCGGAGACCTCGGGACACAGGATGTCTCTGGTGAGTGCTGTTATTAGAACCTGTTTGTAGAATTGCTGTTACTATTAATTCTGCAGAAACAGGCTCCCGCCCAAAGCCATCAGACGGGTGCCTTTAAGTCTCAAGATCAGCTTCTAATCTATACTGTGAAGTTCCTGGCGGAAGCGAGAGTTTTATTTCAGCCCGATGACGGGTTGTTTTAATTTTTTTTAAGGAGTGAGCTATTTCCCCACGCATGCTGAAGTCCACAGGCCGCTCTCTGAATGAAGCCCAGCTTAAGAGAAAGCCATTGTGAGTGCGTCCAGGTGCTTGCTGCTGGTTTGGTGCCATGGGTGTATGGAGGACCATAGGGCTCCTAGAGGGACAACACCGGGCTCATCTACCTTCCGAGCCCCGGACCCACGCATAGGACGTCCCGTGGACCTTTCTTCGGCAGTGCATCTTGCCCCGCCCTTGTCCCCAAGACATCTCTTCTCTGTGTTTTAAAACCTTGCTCTGGGACTCACATCCCTCCCCTGAGGGCAGAGAGAGCCCCATCTTCCTGCGGACCTGGTACCTGTCTGACCACTGTATTTATGACCCAGATTTGCTTCTGGTTCATCAAGGAAGCAGCATGGCTTGCTCCTGCCTGTTTGAATTTCCCTGCGAGGGCTTGACACCCAGTAGGTCTCTGCAAGTACTTCTTTTTTTGTTTGTTTGTTTATTTTTTGCGGTACGCGGGCCTCTCACTGTTGTGGCCTCTCCCGTTGCGGAGCACAGGCTCCGGACGCGCAGGCTCAGCGGCCACGGCTCACGGGCCCAGCCGCTCCGCGGCACGTGGGATCCTCCCGGACCGGGGCACGAACCCGTGTCCCCTGCATCGGCAGGCGGACTCTCAACCACTGCGCCACCAGGGAAGCCCGGGAAGCCCTCTGCAAGTACTTCTTAAATGAATGCACATGTATTCGAATCCAATCGATAGGGAAGAAAGATCGGAGGATTTCATAAACAGAAGGCTAAGAAATGGCTTCCGACTCAAGTCAGTCCTGATCAATTTCACTGCAAATGATTAAACCGAATGACGATTAAAAAAAAAAAAAAGGAAAAGACACTCAATATATACATTGGCCCCCTTGGGAAGGTTTTAATCATCGTCATCACGGCTCCCATGGACTGAGCATCTAGTTTCTGCTGAGCTCCATGCCGAGGGCTTTGCACACAGTAGCTTGTTTTGACCTTGCACGATCGTCTAAAGCAGGTCCTGCCCTGACCCTGGTTGCAGGTCAAGCAGTGGATGGTCAGAAAGCCGAAGCCACCATCATCCAGCCAGGAGACCCCTGAGCTGAGCAAGCGAGTCCTCGAGGGGGTGGACGCGAGGCCCCGCCCACTGCCGTGCCTGTGGTCTCCGGGCTTCTGGAAAGGTTGTGTGATGCACAGGTCCCGGGGGGGACCATTATGAAAAGGGCATGTGCTTTGTTTTGGGCCTGGTGCAGAGCGTTTTCTACCCACCAGTGTATTCTGTTCAGTCTCCAATACTGCCAGCAATGTACGTTCGTCAGAGGGAGGCCGGCGTAGGGGCTGAAGCAGAGACTCTACCTCTAAGAGAAGCTATGGGCCCAGGGTGGGGGGTGGGGTATGAGCCCCTGACCTTGGCTGGATCAGCCCCAAGCGCTAATCAACATTGCCGAGGATGTCTGTGTGTGCTAACAAAGCGTAAATATTTGTTCTCTGTCGAAGGCCTCCAGGGCCATGGCAAATAGCAGCCTTAAACATGCACGGTCCACCTGCCTGTTCAGAAAGAGGAAACACAGAAAAACAGCCCTTCGAATCCATTCCTCCCCATAGAAACAGAAACGATGTTCTGATCATTATGTCTAAAAAAGCAGTAGATACGAAAATTGGATTTGGTTGGAGCTGGATTTTAGCTGCAAATGGGTGGTTTTTAATAAAGTGCCTCATAGCAACCGATCTGTGAAAAGCTGGTACTTAAAAGCAAGTTCATATGATGTTGGAAAATGGCTCATCCAGACAGGGCACTCTGTAACTGTTTATTTATAGTCGTCTGTGCCAGATCAGATAAGCTGGGGCTCGTGGAAGTGGGGGGCTTCCAGAAAGTACCGTCCTCAGACTGTTTATGTGACCAGGAAACAGATCATGGGCTCTGGCGGGGTGGGAGATCGGGGGTAGGTGGGCTCTGCCCTTGGATAGACGTTCTCCAAGTGCTGAGACCCAAGAGCTGTTTGTGGAGATGGGGTTGCAGAAAAAGTACCGGGGGCTTGAATGATGGTCTTTTGGGGAGCAGACTTGGATGGAGTCGGGGCCCACGATTTTCCGGCTGTGTGGCCTCGAGCTAATGCCTTTCCTTTCCTTTCTTTCTTTTTTTTTGTTTTTTTTTTTTTTGCGGTACGCGGGCCTCTCACTGTTGTGGCCTCTCCCGTTGCAGAGCACAGGCTCCGGACGCGCAGGCTCAGCGGCCACGGCTCACGGGCCCAGCCGCTCCGCGGCACGTGGGATCTTCCCGGACCGGGGCACGAACCCGTGTCCCCTGCATCGGCAGGCAGACTCTCAACCACTGCGCCACCAGGGAAGCCCCCTTTCTTTCTTTTTGAGCAGCTTTATTGAGATATCATTCACAGGCCATACAATTCACCCGTTGAAAGAATTAGGATTCAGCAGATTTTAATATATTCACAGATGTGTGTAACCATCTCCCCAGTCTGATTTGGAGTATTTTTGTCATCTCAGAAAGAAACCCTATACCTTTCAGCTAGCCCCCCGCCCCAGCTCCCCCAGCTCTAAGCAACCTCTAATCTGCTTTCTGTCTCTACAGATTTGCTTATTCTGGACAATTTTATGTAAATGGAACCCTCCCATGTTGGTCCTTCAGTGTCTGGCTTCTCTCACCCAGCGTCACGTCTCGAGTCGTACCAGCACTTTGTTCCCTTTTAGGGCCGGCCCTTTTTCTGGTGCTCAGATTCCTCATCGGCCAAACGGGTCGAATGCTGCCACTGTAGGACGATTCTGGAGGTGCTGTTCGTGCTTCCTGCTACTACCTTACTGGACTGAAATCCGAGGGACGTGTCGGTGAGAGGTTGAGCTGAGGAGCACTTCCCCAAGGGGCAACTGCTTCTTTATCCCTAACGACCCCGCACTGAAAATCAGGAGAATAGTTGAAGCCGAGTACATTTCATCCATCACAACAGAGTGATCCCTTTTCTCCCCTCTGTGCCTCCTGTTTTCCCCACGAGATGCGTCAATTTGCATTCGTCTTGATAATAGCAGTAACACAATTTGCTCCTATTTATTTAGAGGGGCCGGGCCTCATGCTTGAGCCTTACTTACAGCAGCTCATGTCAACCCGGAGAGGCAAGAGAATCATGACCACCCCCCCAATTAACAGATGAGGAAATTGAGGCTCAGGGCGGGTCAGTGAAGCCTTCTGAGTCTTCTGCAGAAACCTTGATTCTTACATAAATGATTTGGGGTTCAAGAAATGGGGTTTGCCTGGACTTGAATGTTTTAGTACACCCCTCTTGAGTGGGTCTAAGGGGACCCGGGGATGCCAGGAGGCTGGTCTCCAAGCCCTGTACTGGCCACCCAGGCACCTGGACCCCCATGGACGCAGAGAAGTCAACGGACCAGGCCAGTAGGGTGGTATGACAGTGGGGTGTGGCCTGGGGTGGTGGTGAATCTCGGCAGGCCCCGAGCAGGTGCTTGATGGGGAAGGGAGCTTGGAAAATGTCCCCCAGGAGGTAGCGTCTGAGCCATGTCTTAAAGCACAAAGTGGGGTCCCCGAGGCAGGAGCGGGGAGGCCCTCTGTCCATCCTTTGATCAACTGTAATTAGAGGCGGTAGGTCCAAAATGTCATGGGAGCACCGGGGTGGGGGTGATCCATCCCCCTGTAATCTGTGGACCACAGTTTTGCTGTTGCAGGAGATTTTCTGGAGAGATCGATCCAGACTTAACAGAGTGGTGAAATGGTGTCCGTGGCTGAACCCAGCAGAGCTTCACCCAGAGGGGGACCTCACCCCCGGAGCCACTCGGCTTTGGTGGTTCCAGCTAGTGTTTTTCTTCGTGGACCGGGGGAGGTTCTCTCAAGGACCCCATTTGTGCGGCGCGGGAAGCAGGAAGGCCCAGAGGAGAGGAGAAAAGGGAAAAGGGGAGCCTGGGCAGAGTCGTAACAATGCCTTTATCCCACCGGTTACTGGAAGGTGAAGGTGTGCCTTCACCTGACATCCTTGGTCGTCCTTTCTCCCAACCCTTTCTCCCTGCCTCTCACCACAACCCGGCGAGGCAGGGAGTTTGGGGGCCCAAGGAGTGGAGTGACTTGCCTGACGTCGCATCAGTAACCAGTGCCAAATCCAGGACTTAAACTGAGGATTAGGAATTCCAGGTGCAGCGCTCAGCCAGGAGCAAAGCAGGAACTAGGGCTGCACATTATGTACTCTGTCCCCCCGGAAACCCTAGGGTGTGGGCTGGTGCAGGGATTGTACAAAGACAGTCTTGCCACACTGCTGGGCTGGAGGGTAATTTGGGATGTGCGCGCCGGACTATAGAAGCACAGGGAGAGTCACCCAAATCCACTGGGGCAGTCAGGGGTGGCTCTTTGGAAGCGGGGGATGTTGAGTCTGGGTTTTGATGGATGCCTAGGAGCTCACTCTGGGAATGGAAGCTGTATAGGCAAAGGCTTGAAGCTGAGATTGACGATGGCATATCCAGGGAACGATAGGACTTGCAGAGTAGCTGTCGTGTAGGATGTGAGGCTAGTGGAAGAAGAAAAGAGAGAACTGGAAGGGACATCGTGGTGCCCAGCTGCCCATCCAGCCCTGCCTCAGGGTAGACACAGGTCACCTTTTCCTGGGGCGGGATTTCACTAGGGGCAGGGAACAGTGAATGGCTTTGAAGATTTTTGTGCTTAGTGACCACACAGCCCCTCTTGGAAGCTAAAGTTGGATTCTCCAAGGACTGAGAGCAAAGCCACAGGCAGAAAAAGATTCTGCCGGTGAAATTACGTAACTGCTTCCCTCTGTCATTAGCTAATCAAGGAGGGGGTAGCGGGGAACTCCAAGGCTTTGAAGTAGCAAGAGAGAATTCTGAAATGGCTCCAGCTCCGTCCTGCTGGAGGGGTCTAATTACAGAGCGGCATTCTCCAAGGATGAGGTTACTCAGTGGGCAGCGGGTGGGCTGGGGCACGTGGAGTGGCTTCAGCATTTAAATAACCAGGACTGAAATATCTGCAATCACAGACCCGAAGGCCACGACTTGCCACGCACTTTCTCTTTCTGGGGTGATTACAGTGGACTCTGGACATTTCCACCGAAAATCCGTGTGCGTGTGCAAGGGCGTTGCCGAGGGAACCTCAGTGTTGGGTGCTCTGCCCCAGCTTCTCATCTTGGGTCTTGACAGGGGCGTTTCCTTTTTCAGGATGAAAGTGAAATTCTTTCTGAAATAAACGTTCAGATCCACCAGCTCCATGGCTGGCCAGAAGGAAGGAAAGAGGAAAGCTGGGTTATCATTCCAACCGCTTCCTTCGGCCGCATGAGTGAGTTTGGTGGCAGAGGTGGTACCGTGAGCCGGTAGATTTTTTGAGAGGTGACGGGTACCACCATCTCGAAAGGTGGTACCCATCTCCCTTCCTGCCTGGATATGCCGCTTTTAGGTATTTACTAATTTGGCAAATCCTTATTAAGCAACTATTATGTGCCAAGCACTGGGCCAGGGACGGGTAATATGTGAGGTGAGGTGCAATAGATACAGGTCTGGCCATCAGGAGAGTGTGGGCTGCAAGGCAAAGATGTAGACGAATAAATCTAACTCCAGGGCTTCCCTGGTGGCGCAGTGGTTGCGCGTCCGCCTGCCGATGCAGGGGAACCCGGTTCGCGCCCCGGTCCGGGAGGATCCCGCGTGCCGCGGAGCGGCTGGGCCCGTGAGCCGTGGCCGCTGAGCCTGCGCGTCCGGAGCCTGTGCTCCGCGACGGGAGAGGCCGCAGCAGGGGGAGGCCCGCGTACCACCAAAAAAAAAAAAAAAAAAAAAAAAATCTAACTCCAGATTGGAACAAACTCTGTGAAAAAAGGAGGAAGCAAAGGACGTCAGAGTGACCATGCTTTGGAGGGGACAGCTGAGCTAACCAAAGGATGCCCAGGGGCCACTCTGCTGGGTGGGGGGAGGGTGATCCAGACAGAAACAGTGGCATACGCAAAGATTGACAGGGCGTTTCAGAAAGAGGCATATGGTCTGTGTGGCTGGAAGGGTTGAGGCAGGGAAGGGAGAGGAGAGAAGGGCTGGAAGTCCAGCCTCACCTTTTCACCATGGGCCCAGATAGGACCCTCCCTCCTAGCCCCTGCAGGCACAGTCTGTACAGACCGCCTCCCTCCCCTTATGGGATCGGGGGAAGGGGCCACAGGTAGATTTCTCCTGAAATTTCTAAGCCTTTGCATCTTAAGTTTTTGTATTCTGTAGCCACTGAAGAGGTTGGAGAGTCTTTAGTTTGAAACGTTAAGCTGATTTCTTCAGGAAAAATGATCAGATTCCTCACGACCTCTTGTTCCAAGGAGACTAGACAGTATTTTATCATTGCGGCATTGTATCATTGCTACAGCTAAAACCATCTGAATGCTTGCCAGTGTAACAAAGGGAAGATAAAGTGGGATGACTCAGTTTTGGGTCGTGAGAGCTCAGAAAAGCGAGACGGCATCACACCCCCCCCCCCCGCAGCCTGGGTGCAGGAGGAAGAAAGGTTGGCATGAGCAAATGTCTTCTGAGTCTCCAACATGTTCTTCACTTAGCAAGCAGTCAGCTGCCCGGCCCCGTTCCTTGAGCCTGGGGTCTTCACCATCTCATCTACCTGCTTGGAATGTTAACCAGTTTTAAAAACCTTGGGTGAGGGACGCTCTGTGAGTGAGTTCATCATGCAGGCTTTAAGCCAACATTTAACAAAGGGTGTTGAGTGTGTTCCCTCGCCACAAATTCTCAGGGCTGTTACATGCTATGGACACCATGACCACACTCTAGGGCTTATGGCATGTAGTGTCTCTCAAACTTATTTAAGGATGAATATTTGTTTTGAGGTACATCCTCTGGGCTGGGGATTTCCTGGAAATCAGTTTGAGATCCACTGCTTTAATCTGATCTTATTACCCCGTTACCACTGTTGTCATCAAGAATACATTTTAAAATGGCAGTGAGCAACCATCCATCCATCCACTCAACCACTTATTCAATGAACCATCTGTCCATTCATCCAGTCAGTCATCCATCTTTCCATCCATCCACCCACCCATCCATCCATCCATCCATCCACCCATCCATCCACCCATCCATCCATCCATCCATCCATCCATCCATCCATCCATCCATCCATCCATCCATCCAACCAACCATCCATCCACTCATCATTTGTACATCCAAGCGAACAGCATCCAGCTAACAAACCTTTACTGCATGGGTCTTTCCATACTCTGGGCACAATATAGGACTTTGGTAGATCTACGGTGCCTTTGGGGGAGCTTCTAGTCTGATATAAGACTACCTCTCATGTACAAATAACCAGACTTGTGGGTTGGAAGTGATTTTTGTCTTTGGGGAAATGAAGTGCTAGAAGCTCAGGAAGGGAAAAAGCTCCCCTCCTCAGGTGAATCCTTGAGGGCTTGGTGGAGGAGGTGGCATTTTTGTTGGAGGAGAGATTTGGACGTGGAGAGTTAGAAGCTGGGCCAGGGATGCCTGCAGTTGAGACCAGTGTGAACAGAGGACTGGAAGGCCCCAAGGGTGGGCTGGTGGGGGGTGGCACCCTGCCTGCTCCTCCTCCTTCCTCGAGTCTCCGCTTGGCTGAGTCGTGACGGTAGTGCTGATGAAAAGCTGCTGCCCAGATGCCCCGTTACTGACAAGAATGTCTCTAACAAGGCCTAATTCTTCAGTCGGCGTGCTTTTCCTGGGGCGCTGGCTTCAGAATCATGTAGTTCCATTAAAATCAGAGGCGGAGATGTGTTTGTCAGCATAGTCCCCACAGACAAGGCCCCAGCATGAACTGCAACTGCGCTGGAGGTGCGTTACATGTGCTTCCACCCGGCACCCAACATTATGCGCCTTCACCTGGGCCCTCAGATGCTGACTTTCCAGAACTTTCTGCCATGGGGCAACAGAGAGTCGGCGAGATCCCTATACACATCCAGAAGGAGAGGAGAGCCTTGGTACTCTGCAGAGAAGTCACACATTTGCCCAATAGAACCATCTACTCAACATTCTAATGAGAGAAGACACACAGCGAGCCAGCAAATAACTCAGTAAGATAATTACGTGTCGCGATTAACACGCGAAGGATGTACTAGAGGGTAACTTCAGGGGAGGACAATTTTAGATGGGGTGGTTAGAGAAGGCTTCCCAAGCGGGTGACATTTAAGCCAAGACATGAATGCCAAGAAGGAGCCAGCCAAGGGAAGAGCTAGAGGAGGGAACAGCCAGTGCAAAGTCCCTGGGGTAGATGGGAGCCGAGACGTTTTGAGAAACAGAAGTCTTAGTGTGGCAGAGGCCCTTGGGCAAGGCGAGGGGTGGCAAGGAAAGTCACTGGTAAGGTGGGCAGGGGCCAAATCACGTAGGACCTGCAGGCCATGGGAAGGAGTTTTGATTTTAAGTGTAGTAAAGCTATAGGAGGGCTTAGGTGAGTAACTCTGTGTCTCGTTTTGAAATCCTTGCTCTGGCTGTGGAGTTGAGAGTGGCTGATGGGGGTGGGAGTGGAAGCCTGGGGACCAGTGAGGGGCTGGAGGGACCAGGTGCCTTGGACTGGGGCGGGGTAGAGCGTTGTCAGGGGCCTGGAGGGAAGAGGAAGGTTTGGGATTGTTGTGGAGGTGAAGCCTGATGGATTGTTACGGGTGGGAGAGAGGGGTGACTGAAGGTCCACTCCAAACAGGGCCTGAGAAGCTGGGTAGATGTGGCCCCATTTCCTGGGCTGCAGGAAGGTGGGGAGGAACAGGTTCGGGGACAGGAGAGTCAAGGAGCTCCATGTGACCCTGTTGAATGAGAAATGCATTTTAGACATCAAGGAGGCAGTTGCGTGTGTAAGTCTGGATTTAATGGGGAAGTTTGGGGCAGGAGAAAATGGGAACCAGGAGGCGTGGAATCCACTCGAGTCAGGAGATGGCAGGGTGGAAGGGAGAGTGCACAACTTTTGTTTGATCTCCTGGATCTAGCCGTACCTGAAGCTGGACCACCTTGGTCTCTAGTCATATGAGCTAACCTGTCCCCATCCCCCCCCTTTTTTTTTTCCTGCATCAGTTTGAGTCAGGCTTCTGTCACCTGCAGTGGAAAGAGTCCTGACCCAACACAGGAGGCAATTGCAGTGTTCCAGGCTGACTCCAATGCCTCCCCTCCACCTTGGACTGGATTTACATCACCCCAAGGTGGTGAGCAGAGAGGCAGTAACAGGTTGTTAGAAAGAGTGGACCCTATGACATCAGGCAGACCCAGGAACCGGTCCCAGCTTTGCCTCTGGCTGCCTGTGTGACCTTGGACAAGGAGACTGGCTTCTCTGCCCCTCTGTGTCTGCATCCTTGCACAGAAGGGTTGTGTGAGGACGAGAGGAAAGAAAACTGGGAGGGTATCTGGCCAGGGACTGGTGCATGGAAGGTGCTTTGTAAGTGTCAGCATTTTGGCCCTCTCCCCACCACAAACACACTGATTAAAAGCCCAGGTTGGCAGTTATTTATGTCTTTGATTAATTAAACAATTGGGAAACAAATTAATTATTACTTAACGAAGGCAGTTGAGGCGACACGATCTTTGCAAACACGAGGCCTGGCAGGGAAGAGCACCGAAGTGGTGCTTGGCAGCGAGGAGGATGGAAACCACTGAAGTAGAAAATCCTCAAGGTCCTTCTCATCTGGAAAATTCGCCTTTTCTGGACGTGCAGAATGTGGCTCCCTACAGATAAATGTTGACTTATGGTTTGAGTGGCTTATTATATGTCACGGTGCCTTCAAATGGCAACCAGGCAATCGCTCTGGTGTCACCCACATGGAGTTTATCCGAGGCGAGAGGCGGAGAGGGAGAAATTGGACCGACCTGAGTCACAGCCACGTGGCTGCTCACTGCTGTCATTCCGGCTAAATCCACCTCTGTCGCTGCTCCCCGTGGTCCCCCGTGGCCGCCCCCCCCGCCCCGCGCCGCCGTCGGATCTGGGCGGCGGGCTGCATTAAAGCGTCAGTACCGGCGGCCGTAACCGTGCCCTCGGCTCAACCAGGGGCAGCAGGCAGGGGAAGTTGTTGTGCTTGAAATTCAAAACAGCCTAAGTTTTTCGCCCCATTAAGTTATCATTTGCTTCAAGGAAAAGTTCCCGGAGTCCAGGCAGCTGTGATTTCTGTGCCCGCCGCCCCCGTCCTCAGCCGGTAACTTCCTTGCTCTCTGGAGCCCCCTGGGCCACGGAGCACGTGGTCCCTCCCGAGGAAATCGCATTTCCGCCGCTCCCCGCTCGGCCTAAGGCCGGTATCGCTTGAGTGCATCATCTCATTTTTTGAAGGCACCACAGGGGTTTACGGCTTTCTCACCTCCAAACCTGCCCTCGCCGAGTGCAGGAGAAATTCCGATTTGTCAGAAAGCTGTCCAGTCATCCGGAACCTTCCCCAGGGCCGGGAAGGTCAGCTCCCGCCATGGGTCATATTGATTTTATTGGATGGTTTTTTCCAAAGCGGTCGAACAGCAGCAGGGCCGGTGGGGAGGAGGTTTCCAGTTTGGCCTGGGAGTGCCTTGTCTTGCTGCTGTGTTTTAAATGGCTCTCTTCCCCCCTTGAGTGTTGAATTCCCCCTCAATCAGCCCCCCCGCCCCCGCCTATTATCACAGAAGGGCTGAGCCAACCCCGTTTCCTTAAGTCACTGTGAGAGCCCGAGCTACGTGTCACTACAAAGCAAGACACCTCCATCCCCCCCACGGAACAGATCAGGTGTGTGTGCAGTGATGCGGCCCCTGCCAGCCCCCCACAAGGACAGAGATGGCAGTGGATGCCGGAAGAGTTCAGGCAAAGGGGAAGATGGAAAGATGGGCGTGCAGGGAGAGCCTGCTGGGTCTGGGTTCCACTCTCACCACCTTCGCAGGGAAGCTTCCACAGGTGCAGTGCACGTGAGGACTCTGAGCCCACAGGGTCACGTGACCCGGGAGCCAGGACCAGCTGGCTCCAGAGTCCTCCCTTGTTCGTAAGAGAGAGAGTGGGCATCCTCTCCTTTCGGTTCACATCAGAATCACAGGTGCTTGTCAAAAGTGCTGTGTCCCAGGCCCTTGTGCCAGATCCAGGGGGTCAGAATTCTCTAGATAACCGAGTCATAGACAGAACGTTAGCTCCGGTGATGAGCAAACAGCTCAGGGGCCGTGAGAGCTGGGCCACGGCTCAAGGGCGGCGGCGGCGGCCAAGCCCTGGGCTCCCAGGTTGTGACGGACGCCTAACCGCCGTAATTTACCTGATCCCTTCTGGCTCAAGCTGGCGATGGTTCTGGAGAGGCCAGCACGTGTGCCACCTCCTCAGAGACACCTTTGTGTTTTGTCAGGCGGCAAGGACGTCCCGGGCACAGGCACGGAGGCCTGTGGTCACTCTGGTGTCTGGGGGCTGCGAATCGGTTCACGTTGCTGGAGGGTCAAGTATGGGATAGCACGTGAAAGGGTGGATTAGAGAGTTTGTGACGGTCAGATATTTTATCTCCTTTTTTTCCTCTAGAGGTGACAGGGAGCCCCGTAAAGGTTTGAATCAGCGGAGTGACGCGGTCAGTGTTTGAAGGCTCACGCTGGCTGCAGTGTGGGAAGCTGGGGCTGTAGCCAGGGTGGTGGTCAGTTGGGAGATTTGGTGTGTGGTCCAAGCAAAACATGGGGAGAGTCTAAGCTAAGGCAAGGGACTGGAGGGAAGGGGATGGGTGAGAGGCCTATGAGTAGATGCCCCTTTCTTCAATAATCCTCCCTGAGCACCAGCCAGGGGACTGGCACTCTGGTAGGTGCTGGAGAGAGAGAAGTCCATCCCCTCACGGGGCTTGCGTTCTTGTGGGATAAGCAGAAAGTGATCACACAGAGTATAAAATGTGTGTTCTTCAAAGGAGAGGTGTAAGGGGTTATGAATGGATATAATAGGGAGACACAGTCCAACAAGTCCTCCCTAAGGAAATGGCAATGGATCAGAGAGATGAGGAGTTACCTAGGCGGCGAGGGGAGGAAGCGTGTTCTGCACGGAAGGAACGGCATTTGCAAAGTCCGTAGAGGTGAAGTGGAGAGAGGCATGGGAGTCAAGGGGCGGGAAGGGGCCGGTTCAGGCAAGACTTTAGGGGAAGTGGCCGAGAGTATAGCCTTTATCCTAAGAGCAGAGAGAATTTTAACCACGATGTGATTTAAATCTGTGGAAGACTGATGTTCACTCGTGGCCATGGTGGATAACTGGGACTGAATGGGGTAACTAGAAACCTGGACAAAATATATGCAACAACTTGTCCAACACTGGACAACGGGCAGTTCAGGACTGTGCTCACAGAGAAGGAAACAAGCCAGTTGAGCTCTGCAATCACCCTGGATCTCTGCCCGGAGCCTCTTTCTTATCTGTGGAGCAGAGGTGGGATTCTAAGCAGACGTGACTGTCTTGCTAAGCTGAGGAAGTACAGATGGGAATTGGGGGAGGCCACAGAGGCTAGAGTGTGTGGGGCGGAACCATAGAGAGGAAGGAGCTGTGCAGTCAAAGAACTCCAGAAGTTTGCACGGTCTTGAGTCTCAGCCGAACATTAAGATGCATGCGTACAGGGGGGAGTTTCATGAAGCTGTGCAAACGGGGACCCAGGAGCTTTGTGCTGAACGGTTCTCAGGGCTGACACAGGGATGCGTGTGCTGGGGGCGTTCCAGGATATATTAGCCAGCACGAAGGGCCCTCGTTGACCACCCAGGGCATTCACTCAGGAAACCAGAGGGCTACGCCTTGGTAGTGGGCCTCGACTAATCCTCAAGTCAAGTCTACATTAGACCCTCCCTAGCAAAGGTTAAAAACGAGTCTCAAAAGTTCAAACTGAACCACGAGTTCAGTTTGTCTGAAAGAATTTTTGTCTACACAAGTTGTTATTTCACCATCTCCCTGCCAAAACAAAGCCCGATACTCTTCAAAGGAAGACGACAAAATCTAGACCCTCAACCCTGTAATAATCGTGATGTCCGGCATCCAGTCAAAAATTACCCATCCTTTGCTGATGGGGGCGCCAAACAGTACAGCCACTTTGGTGAATAGTTTGGTAGTTTCTTACAAAGCTAAATATACATTTGCTACAGCACCCAGCCATCCCACTTCTAGGGATTTACCCAAAGGAAATATACACATAAAACAGGTACATGAATGTTTATAGTGTACATATTCATAATTGCCCCAAACTGGACAAACCCAAATATCTATCGACTAAATGGGTGGATAAACACACCATGGTACATCCATACAAAAGGAATTCATGCAGTGGGCCGGCTTAGCAACAGAGGGGAACAAAGGACTGAAACACACAACAACTGGGTGAGTGCGAAAGATATTACGATGAGCGAATGAAGCTGGGCTTGAGAGACTACATAATATTTGGTTCCATTTATAGGACATTCACATTCTGGAAAAAGCAAATCCATAGGGTGGAGAGAGGGGACTGATTAAAAAGGGGCATGAAGGAACTCTTTGGAGTGTAAAAAAGCAAACTTCTGACACGATTAAGAAAATGAAAAGACAAGACACGGAGACGAGGAGAAATATTGAATGCACGTATCTGACAAGGGACTCGTTTCTACAATCTATAAACAGCTCTTACTCTTCAATAATAAAAAGACAAACTGTTTTTAAAATAGGAGAAGGATTTGAAAAGACACTTCATAGAAGAAGAGACACGAATGGCCGATGAGCATGTGTAAAGATATTTAGCATTATTAATCATCAGGGAAATGAAAATTAAAACCACAGTGAGATACCGCTACACTCACCAGATGGCTAAAATTAAAAAGACAGACAACAACAAGTGTCGACGAGGATGTGAAAGGACGAATTTTCCTACGTGGTGGGCTGGAAAAGAAGTTGGGCAGGTTCTTAAGAAGTGAAAATACAGTCTTATCATTTGACCCAGGAATCCCGCTTTGTGTACGTGCCCCTGGTTGATGATAGTTGGAGAGTTGCTGGTCATCGCCTTCATTAACCGTGCGGGTCTGCCATGACTGCACCTGGTGTTTGCCTTGCCTGATCTCAGATTGCCATGTCTTTTTATGCGCTTGTGTGATTGTGATAGTTTTTCTAGCTGGTTGCTGCTGTCTGTCTGTCAGAGTACATTTTTGCCAATGTTCTTATCTGTAGCAGCCTTTCTCTAATTGTGCCTTCAGTCTGCTGAGTTCTTAATAAGAGCAAGGATAGTATTGTTGTGACTGTTTCCTGGCTTCCATTCTTCATGCCCTATTCACACATTATCTCAGCTCCTCTGCAAGGACAGGGACCGTCTCTCTCGTTACCACGGGGTCCCCAGCTCTGGTACAGTGTTGAGATTCAGATACAAGTGGACCTGGCTCCGGTGCGTTCACAAGCGCCAAGCTGACAGCGTGAACCTTGAACTCAGCAGTCAGCACCTTGCACGGACGGACGTGGATGGGGGGAGCCGGGGAGGGGCTGCAGGGGCAGGTGGGGCAGGTGGGCTTCCCAGAGTTAGACGGAATGGGATCTTAACCCTGGAGGTTCTGGGAAGCAGAGGAAAGCCTCAAGCCCAGTTAGAGAGTCTCCAGGGGGCCAGCGCAGGGGCTCCCCGGCGGGATGGTGGGCGAGCCCCGTGTACAGTGAATTCAGTGCAGGATTGTGCTGGGCGCTGGGTGCCAGGCCATGGTGTTGGATTTGACCACAAGTCATCGCGCCCAGGAGCCCCACCGCGGGGCGGGGGGCCCTATCGGTCATGGCTCCCCGATCGCTAACAGCCCATGCAAGTGGAGGGCATGCTGTCTAGAGGCGGCTCTCTAGGAGGCCGGACCCCCTTCCCTTGCAGGAGGGAGGAGGGCGGGTCAGGATCAGGCACTGCGCAGAGAGGGGGGGCCCCTCAAGCTTTCCTGCTGCTGTTTGCAGGGCTTTTTGCCTTTCTCGGGCGATGACGCCTTCTCTTTTCCTCCCTGTCTGCTCCCCTCTGAGAGGGCGCCACCTTCCTCGGTAGGAGTAAGCGGCCACAGAGACTGTGGCCTCGAGAGAGGCGACAGGAGTCTTGGGTAAATGTGCTTCGCCGCTTGCCGGGCACGTCCCGGTGGCAGCGTGCAGTCGCCTCCGCCGGCTGAGCCCACGCCTGGCGCAGCTGCCCCGGGCAGGCTCCGAGCAGGTGGCGGGGCCCCGGCTGTCTGGACACGCGGCCGGCGTCCACCACGGAGGCGCCCTTCTTTGTCCACTGCCCGTCCTTCCCCAGCACGACCAGCTGCAGGATTTTCAGGACCTGGTGCGAAATGAAGACGTGGGATGCTCGTCCGAAAACTATTCAGAGTTTCGAGGCAGTGACAGCAGAACATTAAACCGAGCGCGGGACCCTCTGAGCGTGGGGCTCCGCGAGGCTGCCCGGCCCGCACAGCCGGGCCCCCGGCCCTGCCTCGCTCCTGCCTGCCAGGGAAGCTGGGCATATCCTCACGCAGCGAGGCCTCCGGTTACGCGCCCCCCGCTTGCGGGGGGGGGGTGGTGGCACGAGGTGGGGGCTGGGACACAGCGCCTGTGTCCCCGGCTCGTCTGGCCACACCCAGCGGGGTTCCAGCTCCCCTTGCTACAGGCGGTGGGTCCTGGGCGGACGAGGATGTGTGTTCCCGATTTTCCTCCGACTTCTCTTGCTCTTTGTCTGGGCCCTACCACCCCTGAATTTAGAGCCTTCACGTATTGTCTTCTCTCTGACCGCGCCCTCCTCCAAAACAATAGATTTCCTCAGGGTGGGCACTAGGCCGCCCGCCGGGTCGATGGGTTTCAGCGCATCCTCCCACATCCCCACGAGCTGGTCCACACCCCTGCTTCGCAGCGTGGGCTCCACAGCAGGGCGGGCAATTAGACGAGCCGGCCCGTGTCTTCTCTGGGCCAGCCCGCCTCCCCTCCTGGAGTCCGTCTCCGGCTTTTAACCCCGGGGACCCCTCGGCCCGCAGGCCGAGGCCCGGCGTTGCCCCGAGAAGCGCGAGCCCCCAGCCCCCAGCAGGTGGAGGTTGCTGGCTGGTTCGCTCACCAGTCACCGTGATGGGCCAGGCGCGGGAGGCCTGGGAGGAAGCAGGACGACGGATGGGAAAGTGGTCGCTGGCACCCCAGAGTCTCGGGTTCGAATCCCAGCTTGCTACCCATCAGACTCGTACCTGGGCAGGTTTCCGAGCTTCCCCCGTCCTCAGTTTCCCCAGCGCCTGCCCCACGGGGCTGTGAGGGTGAGAGGGGGCAGGGCGGCGTGGAGCGCGCACCTGCCGACAAGGCCTCGGTAACTGTGGGTCAAGGTTAAGGAGCCGGGCCTGCAGCCCCGACGTTGGGGTCGGAGGCAGACGCGCGCGGCAGGCACGGCACTCGGCCTCCGGGACCAGGACCCCTGACGCCCCCGAGGCTCCGTCTAGCCTCGTTCTTCTCGGCGCCCCCGGATCAGGGCGCCTCCCCCTCGGGCTCCAGGCTCACATGGGAACACGCCCGTCCCTCCTGCCTCTGGTTCTGGTCATGCTTCAGTCCCCAAGGGTGCCTTTCTCAGGGAAGTGTCCCCCAGCCCTCTCGAATGCCCTCCAGTCCCCTGTGCTTTCCTGCGCTGGTATTTAAAAGTATATGTGTACATAGTTTTACATTTTAATTGTGTGTTTGTTTAGTTAACTTCTGTCTCCCCCGGCTCACCGGACTCTCCGAGAGGACAAAGTTGTGCCCACCGTTCACCATTTTGTCCTTGGTACACAGCACGGGGCCGGCTGGAAACGCTTGCGAAGTCGTGGCTGCACAAGTAGATGAGTTTCTAGATCAGAGAGACGGAGACAGAGACACACAGAGAGACACACAGAGAGACAGAGAGCTCCAAGAGGGCCTGCGCGTCTGGGGTGGGGACAGCAGGGGTGGGGTGGGGGGGCCGGCAGTGGGGTCCAGGTGTCTTTGGGCTGCAGACCATCCGGCCCTGCGGCCGGGGCGAAGGATCCGGGTCTCTCTCCCAAGGGTGCAGGGCCGCCTCTGAAGGGCATCGCCCGGCCGCCTGCCGGCTTCTGATTTGCACTGTAGGAAGATCACCACCGGCAGCTGTGCAGGGAATGGGTTTATAGCCTGGCTGCTTTGTTCAAGTCCCCAGAGGCTTTTTCTTCTTTGTTTTCGTAGGATTCTGCTTGTTAGGGACAGAGCCAGGAGCTCCTTGTTTCTTCCTAACTCACTTTGTGACCTTGGGCGAGTCCTGGCCGCTCTGTGGGAAGCAGGGCCCCCTGCCTGCTCCTCCTGGCCAGGCAGCCGCGGTCTCCCAAGCCCTGCGCCCCTCGCCTGCCACTGAGATGTCCCCTTGGCCTCACACCGCTACGAGAGAAACGTCTTCTTTCCACGGAGTGTGGGACATTCCTTTGGTTGTCACGCTTGTGATTTCTCCAGGAGGGGCGTGCAGAGGCTACACGTACATCTCAGCAAAGTCGCTCCCCGTGGCCCTTGCCCTTACTCAGTTGGTGACAGTTACGTCTGGGTCTGCGCCCTTTGGGACCCCTGACTGAGGACAGGCCCGTTTGCCCACCCCTACAGCCTCCCGATCTCCGCTCTTCTTGCGGGTTGCCCAGGAGTCGGGGGGGCCTGACTTCTCACTCTGTGGCCGCCCCGCCGCATACAGAAGTGGGGGGGGCCGAAGGTGACGGGGCTCCCGCGGGTCCCATTTTTTTAAAAGCCATCAGAAGAAGAGCCCCTCTCGGCCCCTCACCAGTGCCCCAAGCAAGCCCTCCCCCCAGATTTATAAAGTTTGCCTAACTTTGCTTCTGCCATCCAGGAGGGACCTTCTCTGCCCTTGAAGAAAACACCTACGGGTTTTATTTGTTGCTGCTGTTTCTCTGAAAAACAGATGAAGGTTTTGGCTAGAAGTCCTGGAGGGTTGAGGTGGGCCAGGGGGAGAGTAAATTTAGTCGTGGTTTATTGCCCTAAGGAAAACATACTTCGGTTATGAAGTATGCCCCCTTGAAATCTCACTTGACACTCTGTAAAGAAAGAGGAACGTTTTAAGAAGTTGGCCGAGCCACCTAATGCCTTGCCGCCAGAGTGAAGCCTTTTTGAAAGATTAATACAGAGCTGGAGACAGCCCGTCCCTGTGACCGCACCGATCCTGGCTTGTTCCTCGGCCTGCATTGTCTCGGCCGCATGAAAGCTCCATCCGGTGTATGCCCGGGGCTGGTGTACCAGCTTAGCTCCATGAAAGGCTGCCAGCCCCAAACTTCAGCGAGCCCTCCTCGCAGCCCCCGGAGGCTGGCGGGTCCGAGCTGCCGTCCTTTCTTACCTCTCTTTCCGGAATGGGGAAGAAGGGCCAGGCGCTGTGTTTGGTGTTTCTGGGCCTTTTTTAATGGAATTAAGGATGGTTTCCCCAAACCATCTATCTTTCACACTGCTTCCCTCCTGCCATCTATTTAAGAGCTGTCGCCCCAGGCAGGCTTTCCCACCTCCGTGGTTGCGTCCCTTTAACCAGAGAAAAGTTCCATGGAAAGGAAATGTGGCGGCCCGAGGGGCCCCCTGATCTTCTGAGACACAAAGTACTCCCTTTGCCGTGCTGTCTGCCGGTTAAAACGAATTATTGTCTAAATTGTGGTCTTGGCCTGGGTCAGGGCAGACCAGACTCCCTCCTCCAAGGCCATGGAGTAGCCTCTCAGATGGGACAGGTGTGGTGACAGGTTCAAACCCTACTGAAGCTTAGAAGCGTCACCCCCAGGAGGACCTGTGGGCTCCTTGGGAGTGTTAGGACACTGCCTCTACCTGGAACCTTGGGGGTCAGCTTGGAGTCTACCTGTTGGCTTTTCCTTTTACCTCTTCCATCCACTTGGCTGGTTATAACTAAGCAGGCCCTGAACCCCGCCTTGGGCAGCCTTGGGACCTCAGCTTGCTTGACCGGCCAGGGGGTGGTTGAAGTCTCCTCCACCGCCACCATCTATGGGAAAAAAGCAAAGGCCCAAGCTAAATGATTGTTTGAAAGGCATCATTCCCTGGAGCATGAATTTCCAGGATTTCATCTGCAAGTGGGAATAGTTTCAGAACTGTAAATGTTATGAAACCACGGGTTTCTTCATCCGGAGGGGGGCAGGTGGTGCAGAAAATCTGCTCTGGAGAAATCACCATGAAGGCAAGTTCCCAGCCCGGATCCAGCACCTGATCACTGACCCGCTCTGGGCTGGATGTTGATTAACTTCACCGGGAGTTTCCCCCCCCGGTGTCCGAGGGCAACTTCTGACCCGGATAAAGTCTGCGCTCACCGTGTGACCTTTACAGAGAGGCAGAGGCGTGCCCCCTCTGGGGTCCCTGAAATAATAAATCACCAGAGGGCTGCTCAAGGGGGCCGACAAAGGACAAACAAGGGACAATAGCTCTAACTTCCAGAGAGCACTTGTTGTTTTGAAACGCAGTTACGATCCAATAATACAAATATCGACGTCTGGAATTCTGCAGTCTTGGTCCCTGTCTGTTCTGTTTAGAAATGGAATGCTAATCGGGCACAATTTCTTTCCTGTTCACGGGCAGAGAGCATGGCGTCTGGGGAAGGACTGGTTCAGGGAGAGAGCAGATCTCCTAGCTGACTTGTCATTAGAGAAGCTCCAAGGGCACAGGGCCATCCCCCAGGCCCCTGCCCTCACCGACTGACCGTCCAAAGAAACCCAAACCAGCAGAGGCCTGGGAAAAGCACTCTCAGAGCCAACTTGGTTTGAAAAAAAGCACCAAGAAAGAAGCCAGACCTGATCGAATATTTGCACTCGTCCCGTGCACTTCTGTCCTGGGCTAAAAATATGAATTCTAGGCAAGGAATTTGAAGATTTTTTTTTTTTCTTCTGGAATTAAGGTCTGGGGAAGAAGAAGATGCTTTGCCCGCCAAGAGGCTCAATTGGCTGTGATGTGCCCAGGGTCTCTGTTATTAGCGCTGAGTCCCTCTGGAAATTCTGTTTTCTATGTGTTTGGGGCCTCTTTGATTCGAAACTTTGTCAACCTTTTCCAAGCCATCAGTGAGGTTGGGGGGAAAAAATGCATGCCCCCTTCCTCACTTTCAGATCCCAAGCTCTAGAAAATCCAAATTCTGTCCATTTCCCTGATTGGATGACCAAAGGAAAACTGAACTCAAAAAGACAAAATGGGACGTCAAAAAATACCTTGCGATAGTCTCCTCAGACATTTCAGGGGAAACGACTCAGGCATTTTTTTTTCCAGCACAGTCTGAAAACAGAGACCCTTTCCTGGGAGACGGAAAAAACGGCTTCAAAGTTCTCCAAGAGGTGATCGGTCCCTCATGGTTATTAATTTTTAACTTGTGATGGCTTTTATTACCCAAGCTTATACATTCTACCTCAAAGGCCCTAAGACAGGAAAGATGGCCCCAGAGAGTTTTGCAAACACTTAAAAAAAAAAAAAAACAAAACCCTACACTTTTAGGATTCGTTGCTCTGACTGTGCTGTTCCAGGTCCCAGTGGATGGGGTAAAGGAAAGTTCCAGGTGTCTTAAAAGTGCTGACGAATGCAGAAGGATGATACAGCTCCTCCCTTCAAACCCAGGGCCCATGGAGTTTTCATAACCAGATGTTTATCTAGCCAGAATTCATTTCGATGTGTGTTTTTGTTTTACAAGCTGATGGTCACAACATAAAAGTAGTTTAAGCCCTACAACTATCACAAAGGTCAGAAATCGAGCAGTTTGTCAATGCACAAAGTTTGATGCCTGGGGGATAGCAAATCTATTTTTCTTTAGGTAACGTAAACTGGACAGAAGTCCTAAATAGGGAAATAACAAAATGGTGGTGATTTCCCACCCCCGTCCCCAGGGCAGGAGATCACAGATCTCAGGTCTAGAAATCCGTGTGTCCCCCAGAGGGGAGTGTGGGTGAGGGCGCCCATGAAGCCAGGTGGCAGGGGTCAGGCATTTTGTTCTTCCTGCTTTAATAACTTTTTTCTCCCTTGACAGCTTTATTGGCTGCAGCCGTCTCAGCTCCCAGCAAACTCACTTCTGGGCACTTGAATTTGTGCCAGAGCCGTTACATTTTCCGTTTTCTAGCTGGGAATGGAATGTTGGTACTGTGTGATTGTTTTAGTTCTTTTATACGTTTTCCTTGGAATGTCTACGTGTGGCCTCTGTCTTGGCTTGACGGCCTCTTGATTTACAGTAGCTATAAACATTCCAAAGTAGACGTGTCAGTTAAATGATACAATAACATTATACAGTTACCATTCTGTTATAAACGTGCCCACGCTTCCCAAAAAATCCATTTTCCGGGCCCCCTCCCCGACCCCACCCCTTTCTGCTACCTACACAGTGATGACTTTGGAAGCTACTGGCTCAATGGAAAGATGGCAGAAGATCTGAGCTTTAGTCAGAAAGTGGCCTCACCAACCCCAGCCCTGCCCTCAGGAAAATATTTCCAAGAAGCCTCGGTACTAGTGTCCAGAAGCAATATGCTCATGTGAGGAACACATTTGAACTTTCCTCCCACCGAAAGTCATATCTATTCCATAAGCAGTGTATTCCCAGGAGAAGCGTGGTTCCAAGATGGCAGCCGGTGGAGTAGCTGAGGAGATGACCTGCCTCCCTCAGTCCACTGGCGCTTTTCCACTTCGCCCACACAGAAAGAGTGGTTTACTTTCCTAAGGGATGTTGGAAGAGGCACAGAAGAAAACCTTTCCACCAACGCAGCAATCCAGGGGCTTAACGTTCACTCAGAAAACTCACCTCAGTATCTCCCACAGAGAAATATCAGGGCGAGATTCCTTACACATCTTTCCACAGAAAACACCAGAACCACCATCCAGACTGCTATAAATGCCCATTTTCTAACTGACGGGTACAAATCTGACAACTCATATTTGAGGTAAAATGTGCACGTAAAGAATTTCCATTCTCGGGACTTCCCTGGTGGCGCAGCGGTGAAGAATCCGCCTGCCAATGCAGGGGACACGGGTTCGAGCCCTGGTCCAGGAAGCATCTTTCCACAGAAAACACCAGAACCACCATCCAGACTGCTATAAATGCCCATTTTCTAACTGACGGGTACAAATCTGACAACTCATATTTGAGGTAAAATGTGCACGTAAAGAATTTCCATTCTCGGGACTTCCCTGGTGGCGCAGCGGTGAAGAATCCGCCTGCCAATGCAGGGGACACGGGTCCGAGCCCTGGTCCAGGAAGATCCCACGTGCCGCGGAGCACCTAAGCCCGTGCGCCACAACTACCGAGCCTGCGCTCTAGAGCCCGCGAGCCACAACTACTGAGCCCGCGTGCCACAACTACTGAAGCCCACGCACCTAGAGCCCGTGCTCCTAAACAAGAGAAGCCACCGCAATGAGAAGCCCGCACACCGCAATGAAGAGCAGCCCCCGCTCGCTGCCACTACCGAAAGCCCGTACGCGGCAACGGAGACCCAACACGGCCAAAAAATAATAAATAAATAAATAAATAATTTCCATTCTCTAGCCTGCAACAGGGATCAGCCAACTAAGGCCCCAAATAACTCTCCAAATCATCCACTCCTTTCTACCGTTATCTCCTTCCAGGTCACCACCCTCTCTCATTTGGATGATTGCAATAGGTTCCTAACTGGCTTCCCTCAAACCCACCCATTCATCCATCCCTCCATCCCTCTCTCCCTCCATCATGCAACCATCCGTCCACCCATACACCACTTGTGCCTTTATAGTGACTATGCCCCAAGCACTGTGTAGGTCCTAGTGTAGGTGGAAAACAAAACAGATTGCCTGCTCTCAAACACAATAGTAAATTTCAAAGTAAGATGCCCCAGGAGGGAAAAGAGCCAGCTATCTGGAAGAAGAATATCAGGGGGCCTTCTTAGAGAGGATTTGGGGGGGAGGGATATAAGGGCCATATAATTTGTTGCTCAAACTGGGACACTTTTGAGGCTGAGAGGGGGAACTATGAAAAGTTATTCTAGGGCAGCACAGGCACAAACCGGGACCGGCCCCGGTAAACCAGGTGCGGTCACCTGAACGCCAAGACTCAGAGAAGGGGCTGAGGAAGTTCGGGCAAAGAGGAGGGATTCCTTCTTTGCTTTGGTTAGAGAGGCTGCAAACCTCCATTAAAGAACTAGAGAAAGGAAAGAGGCAAAAGAAAAAGCTATATGGCGTTGGGACGGGAGTGAGTGGAGGTGAAGTGAATGAGTCTCTGAGGGAAATTCGGTGGGAGCAGCGTTTCTCAGATTTTCAAGGGCCAGCAAGAGCTCACTGATGCGGCAAAACACTTAAACAATTTCAATCCATGTCCAATTTCTCGGGGACGCGTTAACTTTTCAGGAATTTCAAACCCAAATTCCTCCTCCATCGCCATGATAATTTCCACTTGGTCCAAACTGTCTAAACACAGGTCTTAGACTCCCCGGCCACCCCCCCACCCGCCAGAAAAGGTTTCTTTGCACTGTGAATGGATGCTTCCTTTAGTGCCATTTTTATTGTTGTTCTATGAAAAGATGCAAGTTAAAGAGGGGGATTCTTGGGACTTCCCTGGTGGCGCAGTGGTTAAGACTCCGCCTGCCAGTGCAGGGGACACGGGTTTGAGCCCTGGTCTGGGAAGATCCCACATGCCGCGGAGCAACTAAGCTCATGCACCACAACTACTGAGCCTGCGCTCTAGAGCCTGTGAGCCACAAATACTGAAGCCCGCGTGCCACAACTACTGAAGCCCGCGTGCCACAACTACTGAAGCCCGCGTGCCTAGAGCCTGTGCTCCACAACAAGAGAGGCCCCCGCAATGAGAAGCCCGCGCACCGCAACGAAGAGTAGCCTCTGCTCGCTGCGACGAGAGAAAAGCCCGGGCGCAGCAACGAAGACCCAACACAGCCAAAAATAAATAAATAAATAGTAAAATAAATAAGAAGTAAATACCTTGAGGATTTTTTTTTTTTAAAAAGAAAGAGTGGGATTCTTTTTAAATTTATTTAATAAGTTTGGCTGTTTGAAATGCCCATCTTTGAGTAGGTCACTTGACCGTGAACTTTTTGCTGGCAGGGGCTCTGCTTATCTCTAGCCCTGGTGCCCAGCACAGGGCTGGCACTTAGTATGTGCTCAGTAAATATTTCGTGGGGAGGAGTACTCGGATCCCGGGAGAGTGAACGCCCTCTCTGAGACACCCTGGAGGAACCGTTCTCCGAGCTCATGCTTCATTTCCTGTCCCACTCCTGCAGAAACGGACCAGCTGCTCCACCCGGGTTGTTTAATGTCGGAGTTCCATCTTCGCCCACGCCGGGCTGGCCTCAGCTCTGCCTCCATTAATTCCCCAAGGCCATCCAAGGAGCCTCACGAAAGCAGATGTCTGCAGGCGGCTTGTGTGAACCGCGGAGGGGTGTCGAGCTTCACGCCTCGCTGCCTTGCAGTCTGGCGTCTTCCATCAGCATCAGTGGCCCAGGTGGGGTCTCCAAGCAGACACCCCCCCAACCCGCCCCAGCTCCCAGGGGCCCCGCCTGGCTGTTCCTGGGCTGTCACCGTCCCACGTCAGGGCCATCGTGGCGAGCAGTGATCTCGACTGCCGGCCGAGGAGTCTCACCTTTTCCTGCTCGCCCAGCTAGCTCTGCGATGCTGGGAGGGGGCCCGTCGTTCCCAAGCCTCAGTTAACTTTCTGTAAACTGGAGACAGCGCAGGGCCTCGTGGAGTAGGCACTCGACGCACCAGAGCAAGATTTATGGCCGCTGCGTGCTGATGGACGGCGAAGCTCGGCCTCCAGGGAGACCTTTGGAGCGAGGTCCTCTCTGGTGCCCACGGCGGGGGCAGGGAAGGGGTGCTTTTTTCTCTGATTCTGTCCTCAGAGGTGCAGGAAACCGCTCAGCCGGGCCAGGTGGCCGGGCCTCGCTGCCCCTGCGACAGCCTCCGCCTGTGCCCCCGACAAAGGCCAGGCATCGCCTGCGTCTGCCCGTGGCTTTCTGTGGCCACGTGGAAATACCTGCTGGCAGCTGGGACTCCCTCCCAGACACCTGGGAACGAGCACCGGCCCCGCGTTGACATGATTTAAAACGCGCTTTGTTTATGCTCCTGTGGGCGGACGAGACCTGCATGCCAAGCGGCCCCGTGAATCCTGGGAAGGGGAGACGGTGCGGTTTCGGGGCTGCAGATGTTTCTGGGGTGCAGCCCTGAGTCTGATGAGATGGACGGGTGATCGCTGGGGACTGGGGTGGGGACTGCAGGTGACCAGCTCCTTTGTCAAAGGAGAAGCCCAGAGAACACGGGGGCAACACTCAATCCGTTCATTCAGCGTCCGTGCACCGAGCAGCCACCTTGTGCCAAACCCATGGAGAAGAGTCGGGAGGGAGTGGGGTCGTTTAAGACGTGACAGACCGGCTCTCAAGAGGAGTGGGGCGTGGGCAGGGTTTAGGAAAAGCAAGGTAGCATGGCGTGGGCCCGGAGGACCAGCAACAATGGGGAGGTGTTCCCACCCCTGGGGGAGGGGTCCAGGGGATGGAGCAATGCCCGGAGCCCAGGGAGGGTGGCCCTGTGTGGGCTGCTGGGCAGGACCGGGGCCTTTAGCAAAGGGACCCAGCACCTGTGCCACCTGGCCGGGAGAGAGCCAGGAGAGCAAAGGCCCCCAGGCCTCCAGTGGGCGATTCCACTGGCTGAACGACCCAGAAGCCAGAGGGCCCGGGACCTGTTGACTGGTCCGTATGGAGCAGCTTCCTGGGGCCCAGGGCAAGGAGGAGAGGACAGACGTGGCTCCAAGGGGCCGTCAGAACACAGCCGCACAGACCCACTCCCGTAGAATTTTCACACCCGGCTTAGGGGTTGCAAACAGCCTAATGGGCCAGGCAGGTAATGTAAATGAGGGCAGTCAGACGGGTGTGTGACATAAGGGCGAGGTGGAGAGTGTGGGAAACGAACTCGTTCACTGTGGGAAGGAAAGTGGCCCGGGGTGGCCAGATCTTCCAGTTGTTTTGATAGAAACTGGAAATTGGGGTTTTTTAACGGGTGAGCTCTTGATTTGAAATTTTAGTAGTGGAGTCAAATTTTTGAGAAGACGACATTTTGCGGGCTGGACAAATGTAATTTTGTCTATAAGTGGGCTGTCCCTCCTGAGTGACTGTGGGAAGGAAAGTGGCCCGGGGTGGCCAGATCTTCCAGTTGTTTTGATAGAAACTGGAAATTGGGGTTTTTTTAACGGGTGAGCTCTTGATTTGAAATTTTAGTAGTGGACTCAAATTTTTGAGAAGACGACATTTTGCGGGCTGGACAAGTGTAATTTTGTCTATAAGTGGGCTGTCCCTCCTGAGTGGCTGGTCGGGGACTCGTGGGCAGTGGGGACCATGAGGTGAACAAGCGTGGAGCACCAAGCTGGACTCGCTCTCCCGGCCAGAAAAGGCTGGAGGTGGGATGGGGCGGGGCGCTGCCCGTGCTGGGGGCTGAGCTGGACCTGCTGCTGTGAAGTATGAACCCGGCACCGTTCTGAGTGTGAACACTCCTGCCTGGTGTCCCTGACCCCACCCCACCTTGCACTCCCCGTTCTCTACCTCTGCACTGTTTTTTAGAGCATTTATCCCAGTTTATGGCTGTATACTGCTTTACCTATTTATTTGCTATTTCCCTCCGTTCCTGAGACTGGGCAGGTGTCTGTTTCCTACCTTTTCCCCGGAGCCAGGCAAACAGAAAACGAGGGACGGATGTCTGTTAGGTAACTGCTGTCGCACCCCCTTGCGGGGGGTGTGGTGGTCATTTACTACTGGTGGTGGCAGTTGTCATCAGCACAGTCATCACCCATGTTTTAGAAATGAGGAAACAGAAGCAGAGTGGTTAAGAGACTTAGTTAAGGTTGCACAACCACGAAGTATGAGGGTGGGGACTCAACCCCAGGACTGACCGGTTCTCAAGACCCCTGCTCTTAGCTTGAACAACGGCTCGTTCCTAGACATCCCTTAGATTTGAGCACAGACCTCACTGCCTCCAGGAAGCCCTCCCTGATTTACCCACCAGCTGGATTAGGAGTTGCCACTGGGCTCCCCCGGGCGTCTTCTACGCAGGATTTATTTCTCTGTAACGCATCTTCCTGTTTCCCCTGGGTTGTCAAGTCCACCTTAAAGGCAAAGAGCTTATTTGTCCATGATTCCTTTCCCAAATTCTTACAGCCCAGTGCCTGACATGTATCAATAATAGCAATCTCAATAATCCTCAAAAAAGGAGAGGACTATCATTAAGGAGTGACTACCGTGTGCCAGGCACCGAGCTTTTATTTAAGCCTCATCGGGTCCCTGTTTTACAGACCAGGAAACTGGGATGCAGAGTAGCTTGCTGGAGGCTGCACAGCTGGCTGGAGGGGGAAGTAGGATTCAAATCCAGTGCTGGCTGTCCCTGAGGCCACCATATTGGTCTCTAACCGTTGTGCTGACAGATCTCACTGTGGGTACCTCCTAAATACCAGGTAAAAGGGGTCGGCAGCCTTGTTCTGTAAAGGGCTGGATGCAAACACTGTTGGCTTCGCGGGCACCACCACCATCAATGTCCCAGCCACTCAATTCGGGCGGCAAAGTGCAAAAGCAGCCCTTGACAACATCTGTGCAAATGGGTGTGGTTGTGTTCCGATAAAACTTTATTTACAAACACAAGTGGTGGGCCAGACTGGGGCTGTGGGCCTCAGTCTATGGACTCCTACCATATGTTGTTGAATCAAAGATGTCAACGTTACAAGGCATCCTGGTTTCAGAGAAATTATAATGTGAAAAACTCCACATCTTAGAAGAAAGGAGATTTGACATTTGCCGAGTGATGAAGGAGTGAGTGAACGATGCATTCCGGTGTGCGCCCCTGAGTGTCGGGCAGGGAAGACGAGTACCTAGCAGGGGGTCCCACGAACGTCCCATGAATGTCCTCCAAGAAGCCGTTGCTCTTCCTGGGAACTGCTGTTGTCCCGCAGTGCCTAAGGGGAACCAGGACTCCAGGAAATCCAGGATTCGGTCACACCAACCGGCCACGAGGGTCCTGGCAGGAGCTGGGCCTCAAGGCTCGAGGGCCATCTGGGCTACTGGGCCTCTGGAGGTGCAGTTCCTCATCAGCCGAGGAAGCAGCCCCAAAGTCACAGCAAGTGCACAGAGAATAACTTTGCACTTCAATTCCATCCAGATTAATTCAACGAGGGTTTATCGTACAGCTTTCATCATGGCTAGATGGGGCAGCGGGGGCTATAAAACACCACTCCTGCCCTCAGGGAGCGTAAGCACGTCTAATCTTATAAACCACCCAGATGGAAAAGCGGCGTGAGAATTCGGAGGCGCCGGGCCCCGTCCTGTCCCAATGGAGCCTTCCGAGGTCTGTACCGTAGATATTTTCTAGGCAGGAATTAATGACGGTTTCGTCGGCGCTCCAAGCCAGGCCCTCCTTAACGCCCACTATAAAGAGCCTTATTACACGGGAACGCTGTATATTACATTCTTCACTGCACACCAGCCACGTGAGCAGGCTGCTCCCTGCATCCCTGGGCCAATAAATTAGATTGAGATTACTAGGGATGGAAGGCGGCCCGGCGCGTGAATGCCTACAGTTGCTGCGGACAGAGATGTCTTGATTTAGACAAGCGAATGGCCCTGCCAAGAGGCCGGGAGGGTGCAGACTGGCACATAAAAAGCTCGTAACCTCCGTGAGCCCACCGTCACCTTGAACAAACAGGCCCGCCGTCAGGGGCCAGGCCTAGGCTAATTGACAGCTTGGATCCAATGTCACGCTCATTTCCCGAACCCAGATCATTTCTAGCTGCAGGTCATTGATGCCGCGGAGGAGCCGGGTCTGCCTCTGATGCGCAGGCCCCTTGTCGGGCTCCAAAGTTTCCCAGCTCGGGGCATTCCTGTTTCTCAGGTGCCTCTGGGGGACCAGAGGCCAGGAAAGCCAGCGCGAAGGGGGTGCTACTGTAACCCTGGGTCCCCACTGGGATGGCGGGAGGGCTGTGGGTGAGCAGCTCCTGCCTGGAGCAGAGAGGGATGAGGCCCTGGTGGCCGCAGGACAGGAAGCAGCTGCTGTGGTGGCAGATGGCTGCGCTCCTCAAACTTGCCCGTGTGGAGGAACCCCTGGGCTGCAGATCCTGGCTCAGTGGACCCGGGGTCGGGCTTGGGCTTTGGGGGCTTTCACAAGCCTCTCAGGTAATTGTGGGAGTCCCAGCTTCAGGTCTTCAGGAGGCTCTTCCAGAATCTTCCAGCCAGAAAGCACCGCTGAATCTGATGCTCCAGAGAGCAGGCAGTGGATGCTTCCACTGCTGCCTGCCATCCTCTGCAGGGAGTGACCTGCTGGGGGGCTGGCCCCTCTGCTGGATGGGAGTTCTTGTGCGGGCTGGAGCTGGGCATCTTGCCTGGGGCTGCCCAGAATAAGCCTCAGAAGATAGCTTGAGTGCAAGAAGGAAGGGAGAGAAAATGGGAAGGGTGAAAAGGGTCTCTAGAAAGGACCCTAATGATCCCAGGAAAGGCCAGGAAGTCCAGAGGAGGGATTTGCCATGGAGAGGAGGAGGGGGAGGATGCAAAGGAAGAGAGGCAAACCGTGCGTGTACAGGGGATGCAAGAGTGCAGCCTCTCCCAGACGATTCAAAGTGGAGATGTCCCCTCATCCTCCCCCAAAGGCAGCCTCATTACCAAGTGTGGACACTTCCCATTGAAAATACATTTGAACCATTTTCTTCCCTTAGCAGACCACATTGTAGGTGTCGTCTTTTCCGCTTAGAATGTCTAGAGACCTCCCCCAGTCATACCAAGAAGTCCCCCCACTTTTTAAAAACACATCACGCTGATTATTTTTTACTCTGTTCTTTATCATTTCTAAACTGTGATAAAATACATATAACATAAACTATACCATTGTCTCTGTTTAAAGTATACAATTCAATGACATTAAGTAAACCCACATCACTATTTAGTTCCCAGTCACCACAAAGGGAAACCCTCATCCGCATTAGCACTCACTCCCCACCCCCCTATGCCCACCAGCCCCTGGCAACCAAAAATCCACTTTCTGTCTCTATGGATTTGCCTCTTCTGGGCATTTCCTATGAATGGAATCATACAGGGTGTGGCCTTTTGTGTCTGGGTATTTCACTTAACATAAAGCTTTCGAGGTTCGTCCATGTATCAGTACTTCATTCCTTTTTTCCGGCTGGGGAATATTCCATTGTATGGATAGACCACATCTTCTCTATCCATTCCTCTGTTAATGGACATTTGGGTGGTTTCCAGCTTTTGGCTGTTGTGAATAGTGCTGCTATGAACATTTGTGTACAAGTTTTTGGGGGACCCCTGTTTTCCTTTCTTTTGGGTGTACACCTGGGCGTGGACACGGTCACATGGAAACTCCACATTTAACTTACTGAGGACTCTGTATTCTTTCAGCCTGCCGTTTAGTATTCCCGGTCGTGGCTCACGAGAGCTTATTTTGCACTCCTCTGTCGACGGAATTGCAGTTGTTTGCTGTTCTTGCCATTTCAAATCGTGCTGCCGTGAGCAGCTTCATCGTGCTCTCTGCGTGCCCACACGCGTGCTCTGGGACAGCTCTGCAGACACAGAACTGCTGGGCTGAGCCAAGTGCACATTTAAAGTTTTCCTGGGTATCACCACCCTGTCCCCATCCAGGCTAATGGGACATGTGGTCCCAGCAATGTGCAATGATCTGTCTTTTCCCCTCATCCTTGTCCTCACCAGATATTATCGACATTGACAGTTTCCTGCCGATCTCGTGGGTGCCAGGTTGTACCTTGTCATGTTAATTTGTATTTCCATATATCTAAAGGAATAGGAGTTAGTGGAGGTAAGAAGGAAGCAAAGAACCTTCCAGGAAGGGGCAGCTGTAGGCACAAATTGGTAAAAGGGGATAGCATGGGATTCAATATCGCACAAGTTATGGGTCTGAAGAGGCCAGGCGAGTGGGGAACTCAGGTGTCGACCTTCAAGTTAGAATCAGCACCAGTCCGTGCACTTGTTCTGTCTCCCCGTTGGGGCCGGCCACCCAGTGGAAGTTGAAGAAGGAAAGGCTTATGGGAGAGGTGGGGAGGACCCAGTGGCAAGTACTCGAGTTAGCTCGGGAGCCAGGCTGCCGGCCTTCAAATCCCAGCTCTGCGACTTGCTCGGCTGTGGGGCCTCAGGAAGCTTGCTTTAAGCTCTCTGAGCTTCAGTTTCCTCACCTGTAAAACGAGGACAAGGAGAATTCTTACTCGTAGGTTTGTAAGACCAAGTTGATGGTGGGACCTTGAATAGAGAGGCTTCAAAGCTGTGGATGTGGAAGGTGTGAGCTGGCCAGGTGGCTTTTCATTATAGGGAAACAGAACCCAACTCAAATAGGTGTAAGCTAGAAAAAAAGGACGTTATTAGCTCCTGTACCAGAAAAGACAAGGAGCGGTCAGCTTCAGGAATGGCTGGATCCAGGTGCTCAAATGCATCGGGACTTGGATCCCCTCACCAGCATCCTGTTCTGCTTTCTTTTATGTTGGCCTGACTCTTGGACAGGCTCTCCCTGAGTGGTGGCAAAGCAGCAGCCCCTTGCTTACATTCCCCCAGCTCAGCAATCCCAGTGGAAGAGAGGATCTCTTTCCTCATAGTTCTAGTGAAAGTCCCAGCGTTAACTCGGGTTGGACCATCTTGGGTCACATGCCCACCCCTGGAGTTAGGGGTCAGGAGGGGAGTCTGAGCTCAGCTGTGTGCACTGGGGGCAGGTGAGGGTGGTAAAATTGGGGTGTTCCACAGAAGGAGGACTGGTGTTGGCCAGAGCATCCTCTATGCAGGGTGACCCAGGGGCCAGTAGGTGGAGGAGGAGAGGCTGGTGCCGGGGGTCCTGGAGGGTGGCGTCAGTTTGCTGGAGACAACTGAGGAGCAGGGTAGAAAGGCTTGAGAAGGGGCGGCAGCCAACTCCAGGGCCAGACAGCCTTCTGCCTCACGCTGCACCAGCCAGGGAGCTGCTAACGCATCACTGAGCTCCCCCGAGTCACTCAGAGAGAGCTGCGTGGCCCACTGCAATGATTCCCTTTTTGCATCAGCTGCCAGGATGCAGGAGCCAAGCTAGACTATCTAAATGTATCGCCATTTCCCTAAACCTGAGTATTTGGGAGCGTTTCCGACCCCTCCTCCTGTGTGGTGTTCTTGATTTTTCTCTTTCTCGTTAACAGCCTTTCCATTTTATGTGTCCTTTATCGTAAACCACCTCAAATCCTTTTTGGAAGCAGGCAGGGTATAAATTATAAATAGATTTAATTTAACAAGCTCAATAGGGCAGTGTCTCTGTAGGGCTCCTAGCAATTGCTTCTGCTGACATTTCCCTCATTACCCCAGTGGAGGGGAGGGGGCAGTCAGAGCAGCGGGAAGGGGCTTAACCCTTGGGGTGCTGCGTCTCGGGGGCTCGGCCCTGGCACAGGCTGACGATCACTGTTCAGAGGGGTCGAGCTGCTGCAGGAGTGCGGTGACGCGTGTGTCCGTCAGCCCTCTCTCCTCCTGGGAACCCATTCTGTCCTGCAGTTGCCCCCATGTCGTGTTTCTGGCCTTCCCTTGTTTCTCCCTTGCCTCGGGCCTCGCACCTCCACAGCACAACAAATGCAGTCCACGCGGGAAAGAATGTGGGAGCTGAGGCCCGGCCCCTTGGGGCTGCTTGCCTTTCGTAAGTCCCCAGAGCCGTGTACAGTAGCTCACTAAGCTATAAATGTAGGCCTTGCTCCAGCCAGCCAGGGGTCACGCCAGGAAGAGGGGCCCTGGTTGGGGGCAGCCTAAGGGCTTAGCGTACCCCGGGCTGTGTGACCTTGGTTGAGATACCTCTCTGAGCCTCAGCTTCCTCATCTGTAAAGTGGGTATAATAACAGGAACTATTTCAGATAGTCGTTAGGAGGATGATTTAAGTCATTCAAATACATCTAAAGTACTCAGAATGCTGCCTAGCACCTTGTAAGAACTTAACCCGATCTTTGCCATGATTCTGTACTTTCACTTTTGGGGAAAACATACACACACACACACACACACTCCCACACCCTGATGTACATCACTTTTATGATTTTTACTCTCCTGTCCCTGGCCTCACCCAAGAACCCCCATCATTTAATGGATTCAAAGTCATAAGAGCCATTCATTCATCTACTCTTCCTTCCTTCCCTCCATCCCTCTCTCCCGCTTTTCTTTCATCCTCTCAGTTGTTTGCTGAGCACTTACTTTTTTCTTGGTACACAGTGAGGAGCAAAGACAGACGTGGCCCCTGTCCTCCTAGAGGCCACTTTATAGACAGTACTTAAAGAAAACAAACAAAAAGAAGTTCAGAAAATGAAAGTACTGTGAAGAAAATAAACGAGCTTGGAGGCTACATTGTGAGGGGTGGGGCTTGCTGGTTGGGACCCCCGAGGAGGGGATATTAGAGCTGAGCCCTGACTGATGAGAAGGAGCTGGCAAGTGAAGCTCTGGGGGCAGAGCTTTTCAGGTAGTGGGAGCAGCAGGTGCAAAGGCCCTGAGGCAGGAATGAGCTTGGTGGGTCTGGAGGGGATTGAATCGGACTGGATGGAGGGTGGGGAGGTGGGAGATGCAGGCAGGGGCTAAACCCCACAGGGCCTGGGGGCCCTGGTAAGGAGTTTGGATTTTATTCCAAGTGGTTAGAGCAGAGAAAGAGAATTCTTCTCCGGCCACCCCCCTGCCCCTATATGAAGGCTCTCAGGCCAGTTGACCATCCTAATGGACTTATGGGGAGGGATGGCAGTGGTCAGAAGCCCTTGGTGGCCTCGCCTCTGCGACCTGTCCCTGATTTCAGCTGTGCTGGCGCTTCTGGCCCCGTGCGTCCCGGAGCATTTAGGTTTTTGGCGCTGTTGTCACTGAGCTCTGTGTGCAGCTCTAACGAAAGGCTGGTGGCTCTACTGATGTCATTGGTTTATGTTCCACCTGTACAGAAAGTTTGTACTTTATTAAGTGTGCACACGCCTCACGTTTTCCAAGAGGAGAAGTTCTTTTCCCACCCGCCCCACGCCAGCTATAGAACTCCGCAGCTTAAAGAAATGGTGAATTGATTCGTTTGCTTCTCGGGGAGATTCGTTTTGTGTCTCCTCCGTGGGGATGTCAAGCCTGTAGGACACAGAAGAAGGAAGAGGTCATCATTTCTGCCCTAGAGGAACTGACAGTGGAGCAGTTTTATTAGCACCGGCCGAAAAGTTAAAAACCACAGAGCAAAGTTTGACTTGCTGGCAGCACTGTGGATATTCTGTGGATCTCAGAATATTCCTTCTAGAAGCTGCTGAGAGAAGCTGAAGAGGAAAGAGCGCTCCTGACCAGATACGTTGGGATTAGGCAAAGCTTTGGAAGCTGCCTCTTCTGCAGGACCTGTCAGATCCTTCATATTGTCAGTTATCTACTCACATCCCCAGTGCTGGTTCCTGGGAGCTTTCTCTCCCAGGCTCCAGCACCTGTATCTCTGTCGAAGGCCGCCCTCAGGCGTCCAGAACCTACCTTCTCTGCCATCATGGTGACAGGAAGAGCCTGGGAATTCAGCCCCCCACCTCGGGGGAGTCATTAACCAGTGATTGGAGAATGTGGGTGTGAGGGTATTAATACCTCTGCTCCCTCACTCTGATGGAAACAACCGTGAGATGGACCCCCACTGTTCCCGGAGCTGTGGCAGGAGTGGGTCTGTTCCCCTCTGTGGGACAGGCCCCCTTGCTCTCCCCCCTCCTCCTGGCTTGCTTCCTTAGCGCCCTTCTGGTCACTCCTGTGCTTCCTAACGAATCACTCTCCCACAGGCCTCACCTCAGAGCATGTTTCTGGGGCCTCGAGCCAGCAGAGTGATGCCTCAGGCTGGGGATTAAACATGGCACTAGGTAAAGTTAGACGGCTGTCTACACTGCAGGACTTGTCAGAGCCTTGACTCTGCGTGCATGGTGGTGCTCCAGGAGGGATGGGAGGAGGAAGCATGGCACTCACGCTTATTTGCCCAGAGGCTGCTGTCATCCAGGACCACCAGAGGGAAGAGCACGCTTTGAATACTGTGTTGCAGAGAGCGGGGTCGGACTCTCGCAAGAACCTCTGAGGCCCCAGGTCACACCGAGAGTAAGAAGAAAACCGGCCTCTGGAATTAGAACACGGGTCTTTGGACTCCAAATCCATGCCTTCGACAGTCCCCCTCCCCAGGCCTGCCGCTCCGCGCCCTCCCTGACCCAAGGCTGTGTCAGACGCCTCTAGGGCTCGCAGCACCCACCGCTCCCCTCCACCCCGCCCCAGCACGAAATTCTCAGACGATTCTGCACTTATCATGCACTTGTAAAGCAGGAGCGCGTCAGCCGTGGCCTTGGTCTCGAGTGTTTCCATCCCCAGCCTCCAGTCCAGGAGGGGCTTGCTGAGTGAGAAGAGTCAAGGAACCAAGCGTTTCCTCCAGAGGTGGGCTCTGGGGGTGGGTGAGGCCCTGTGCCCAAGGCCTCCTGCCCACCCCTCTGTCAGCCCAGCCTGGACCTCCCCGGCCCCTCCCCTGGGTGTGCACGGCCCGGGCGGGAGAGGCACGGAGGGTCTGGAGGGTCTGGGGCCAGCATCTTTCCCCTCCCGCTTACGTCTTCATTATCCCAGTTATCCGTGGTCCTGACAAAAACGTCGAAGGTACAGATAAACCCCAGTCGCCCTGATTCCCTGCTCAGCAGGGGGATGGGCTCTGACCCTGGAGCGTCTCACTCCGGTGCTGACTCCCCCACTTACCCCTCACGTTGATTTCAGAAAATTTCAGATGTTCACGAAAGGAGAGGGAATGGTCTCTTGAGCCCGTCACCTGTCACCCGTCTGTGCCCGCCATCCTTGGTTCTTCTCCGCCCACGTTATCGGGAGCCCTTCCCAGACCGCACGTCACTTCTCCGTGAAGTTGTTCGGTGCGTATCAGAGCCTGTGCTCCTAAGACTCCACTGTTCTGCTCTAGATAAAGAAAATCCCTCTATAAAATTGCCCCTCTAGAATGTAAGCTCCACAAGAGTGGGTACTTTATTTTGTTCAGGACTGTCTCCCCAGCACATAGCATAGTGCCTGGCGCGTAGCAGACACTCAATAAATATTTGTTGCATCTCTCTCCCTCATTCTTCCTTTCTGTCTGTCTACCTATCTACCTCTCCATCCATCTATCCATCTGTCTGTCTATCACTTCTCTGTCACTTATATCTACGTATCATCCATCTATACACAAATTTTCAATGGAAATGAGATCCTTCTAAGCATGCTGTTTTGTGACTTTGTGTTTTCCCTTAACAATTTATCATAACCACTGCTCTGTGTCAATAACATGGGTGTCCTACCCCACCGTTTTTACCGCCTGTACAGTATTGTGTTGCGAATGCATCGTCATTTGTTTAACTGATTTTCTTTGGGACATTTCGGTTGTTTCCAATTTTTCATTATTGGGAACCATGCTGCAGTGAATATCCCTGTTTATGGGCCTTATGGGAACATCCACAGTGATTTCTTTAGAACCAATTCTTGGACGGGGAGGGACTGGCTCAAAGAGTGTGCACCTTAAAAAGGTGGTTTTAGTATTTTTAAAACACTTTTTTTTTTTTTTGGCCGTGCTGCGCTGCATGTGGGATTTTCGTTCCCCAACCGGGGATCGAACCTGCACCCCCTAGAGTGGAAGTGCGGAGTCCTAACCACTGGACTGCCGGGGAAGTCCCTCAAAGCATTTTTGATTGGCTCTTAATGATGGATGGCGACCTTGATCAGTGAAAGTGCCCCCCCCGCCACTGCTTTATTTTTACCTCAGATTTTGTTTGAGAAATGTCCTGCTCTGCTTGCTTGTTCCCTGGTCTGTGGGCAGCACGTGACTCTTCTTGGTTCTGCCTGAGTTTGGGGCCCGTAGAGCCTAGCGGTTCAGACCGTGAGCTTCTGGAATCAGGCATCCTGGGTCGGAGTCCTGACTTTATCGCTTATTAGCTGTGGGACCTGGGGCAAGTTACTTACCTCTCTGAACTTCAGGTATGACCCCTACGTGCCCCAGGATTACCGGGAGGGTCCCTGACATGAAGAAAGGCTGTGCCTTGACACCTCTTGCTCTCCAAGGTGCTGTTCTGAGGTCTTCCTCACCTCTGTGGGGTTGAGGGCAGGGGCCCGTAGCAGCCCTCTGGAGGAGGAGCTGGGGTGAACACCCCCGTTTCACAGGGGAAGGCCTTTGCTCAAGGGTCCAACAGTCGCTTAGCACAGAGCAATTCATTCACTTGGCCAACGTATATTGTGCTTCTAGAGTAGCCCAGGAGGGGTGCTCGTATCATTTCGTCCTCCCAAGAGCTATTATGGGCAGCTGCTATTGTGGACCCCATTTACAGATGAGAAACTGAGTCCAGTGCCAGAGGAACCAGAGGGCCGGATTCGGCGCTATGTGGCATTCTGGGGGAGCCTGGAGGGCAAAGGGCAAATTCCTCTCTTGCATCTGAGGCATGCAGACATCGCCTGCAGCCCTCCAGACGCCCAGGCCCCAGCTCATACCCACAGCAATAGGACAGGCCACAAGATAAGTCCAGAGGCCTGAGGGGGAGGCTCTGAGGTCAGCCCCTCAAAGATGTCCACATCCTAAAACCCAGAACCCATGACCACGTTGCCTTACATGTCCAAGAGGTTCTCAGATGTGATTAAGGACCTTGAGATGGGAGATTATCCTGGGTTATGCGGGTGGACCCAGCGTATCACAAGACCCTGCAAGAGGGAGGTCAGAGGGTCACGTGCTGGCTTTGAAGCTGGAGAAGGCAAAGAAAGAGATTCTCCTTCAGAGCCTCCACAAGGAAAACAGCCCTGGTGACACCTTGAATGTAGGACTTCTGGCTTCTAGAACGGTAGGGCACCTTGAATGTAGGACTTCTGGCTTCTAGAACGGTAGGGCACCTTGAATGTAGGACTTCTGGCTTCTAGAACGGTAGGGCACCTTGAATGTAGGACTTCTGGCTTCTAGAACGGTAGGACACCTTGAATGTAGGACTTCTGGCTTCTAGAACGGTAGGGTAGATGATTTGTGTTGCTTGAAGTCACTAAGTTTGTGTAGTTTGTTACAGCAGCCGTAGGAAACTCATACAGACTGTATCTGGAAAGATGGTTTCCCAGCCACGGCACCACCAGGCGGGTTTGCCACTGGGCTCCGGGGGTGCTTGGAGGAGCCAGGACGGGCAGAGATGCAGGCGGCAGCCAACGGGGCTGATCTGCCCCTCTGGGGCCATAGCCGAGTGGCCACCTGCACTGTCCTTGGCCACACCATCTGCTGGTGTCATGGCACCCTCGACAGTCTTTCAGCTCCAAGTGATCCTCCAGGGACAGAGGCACAGTGGCTTTCTGGAAAGGAGGAGAGAAACCAACAGAGACAGGGTCTTGCCCAGAGCTGCTCAAAGCCACCCTTCGACACGAGGTGAGGGTGGAGGGGCTGGTGGGTGAGACCGTGCTCATCAGGGGTCAGCGTGCTGGGAAGGGGCGGATCGTGATGGGATTCGCCGGCCCGAGGGTGGGAAGTGTGGGGGGGAGACGCCGCTGTCACGGGCAGAGCCCACGTGGCCGGGTCTGCTCTGTCCTCCTGGCTGTGCCTCTTTCCACTCTCCATCCATCACGAGCGTTCAGCTTGCCCTCTGAACATTGCTCTCTCTCGGGCATGTCACTGATTTCCTAATGGGATAGATCATGCTTTCAACTTGTTCCTTTGTCCACTGGTTCGGCAGAGACTGGGCATGGGAGTCGGGGGTCCTGCCTTGGACTCTCGGCTCTGCCTTTCTCCAGCTCTGTGGCTTTGAGCGAGCCTCCGAGACTCGCCCACGGCAGCCGTACCCTCTCCTTGTGGGTTATTGGGGAGATCGTCTCCCGGCTCATCTGGATGTGAGCTAGGACATATCCACCATGGTGTTCTCAGCACCTGGCTCGTGAGAAACACCTTCTACATGTTTGTTGAGTGAAAGAGGCACGTGGGGATATTCGGCTGTCAGCACAGCGCCAGGCACAGAGCAGGTCCTTGGCCAAAGCTTGGCTGCGACAGCACAGCCGATGTCAACCTCCCATCCCATCTTTGGTCCCGAAGCTCAGTCTTCCTCCTGCACTCCCTCCAGCCCTCTCCTTCAAGCTGCTTCTTGACTGCCTACATTTTGACACTTTCCGGCAGTAGAGACATTTTTTAATAGTCTGCCCCTTTATTTTCAAAAGAGCATCTTTGGAAGCTGGGCCTTTGATGTCTGGGGACACGATGTAGGTGCCTGTCTTTTCTCTTCTGTACCCCTGGGCATTGCTATCTCTCCTGCCATCTGGGCAGCTTGGCAAAAGCAGAGAAGCACTCAGGTTTGCCTTCAAGGAATGGAGACTCCTGGCCATGGAAACCTGTGCTGATGAATGAATGATGGATGGAGGAGGAATGCATGCCTGCGTGATAAATGAGCGGATGAATTGGAGAATGGAGGCTGAGCCCTGGTCTTCTCTGTGGCTCAAATGATCTTGCAGAAGGTATGCGGTACGGTCTGCCTTTTCTAAAGCACGCTCCACGGGTAAGCAGCTCTGCCAAACCCTCGTCGGTGTTATCCAAAAAATACGAAAAGGGGAGAGGACTTCCCGTGGCCAGGATAGTTTGGAAAATACTGGTGTTCAACAAACTTCAAAAGGTTTCTTTCTGGCAGGACTTCTCAGAGCCTTTACGAAGCTCACGTGCTTTGCAAATATCCCCCAGGCATGTAGACTATGCCGTTTCCTCCAACATGTGGACCCTGGAGTCTGTGTTTCAAGGAAGGGGTTCGCAACAGGCTGGCAGAAAAGTTTTCGGGGAAGGCTGTCGTGCGGAGGAGGGAACCCCCTTTGGTCTGGTAGAGGGAGAGCCAACTGAAAGAGCAGAAGGCTGTGCTGGCCAAGCACCAGCTGCTCGGTCAGCCCCGGGTCACGAGCAGATCCAGGGAAGACAGCCTTGGTCTTGTCCTGAAGCAGGCAACCTCCTGTCCAGCAGACTTGGTGTCTCACAGGAGCCAGGGAGGGATGTTGTTGTTATCGCCATCATTCGACAATGATCTGCCTCTCTTCAGGGCTAACCAAGGGATTCTGCCAGGTTTTCTGTTTTCTTCATCTTTTGCACCTACTGGGTCCCTGCCATGGGCCATGGTTCCCCCCTAGAAAATGCTCGTCGAGGGTTAATCCATAAGGTCACTTGAAGACGAAGCCATTATTCCCTTCTTAAAGGTTAATGTGTTTTTTTCCAGGAGTGTGTGAGTGGAAATTTCAAGTATTCTAAATTCTTCATGTCGCTGGGTAATGTCCTGAGCTGCTCCAGAAAAATGAGCCCTTGAACAGCAAGAGAGGAGCCCTAACAAGAGAAAGGAGGGCAGTGGGGGGAGGCTGGCCCCCAGGAGGTGTCACCGCCTGCAGAGGAGGTGAAGGCAGCTGTCTGGCCTAAGCCCCATGGTGGGAGATAATGAAAACCCACAGGGCACAGCTCAGGGGAGGGGGCCGTTCAATAAAGTGTACAGCGGGTGTCAGGGGGCCCAGGGGCAGGGGCACCTGCAAATAGGAATACCAGCAGGATCTGGGGAGTCTGGGAGTCTCTCGAATGCTACTTGGTTCTCTCTGCAGCCAGGCCTCTCTGCTTCCCCAAATCCCCAAGTCTGCGGGTCCTCGGTTTGAGATGGACCAGAGGGGCTGTGCCCCAATTCCAAATGCCCCCTCAGGGTACATCCACCCCTGGGCGTCCATTTGGACCATGGCTGGTCCAATCAGCCATGGTCAGGTGTGGTGATGCATTGTACACCCATGGCTGTGCTAGGCCCCCCTCCCGTAGGTGGGAGACGAAGTACAGCTCAGAGATCGGAGGACTGAGTCAGGTTAGCACCCAAAAATGGGTCTCCTTCAGGCCTGGACATTAGGTTCCAGCACCTTCTCCCCTGTCCCTTCTACCACATACCCCCATATTAGCTCTACAAGATGCCTGTGGATCTCCACCCCCAACCCAGGACATTTTTTTTTGTTTTGAATAAGGGGTTAGCAAACTATGGCCCACCAGCCAAATCTGGCCTGCATTTCCTTTTTTTTTTTTTTTTTTTCTTTTTTTGCGGTACGCGGGCCTCTCACCGCTGTGGCCTCTCCCGTCGCGGAGCACAGGCTCCGGACGCGCGGGCTCAGCGGCCGTGGCTCACGGGGCCAGCCGCTCCGCGGCACGTGGGATCCTCCCGGACCGGGGCACGAACCCGCGTCCCCTGCATCGGCAGGCGGACCCTCAACCACTGCGCCACCAGGGAAGCCCTGCATTTGCTTTTGTAAATAAAGTTTTATTGGCGCACAGCCATGCCCACTCATTTACATATTGTCTGTGGCTGCTTTCCAGACACCATGATAGAGTTAATTGGTTGTAACCGAGACCCTGTGGCCTGCAGAGCTGAAAGTATTTATCAGCTGGATCTTTGCAGAACAAGTCTGCCAACGCTTGTTTTAGATGACTGTTACGTAACCCTTGCTAAGTGAACAGGAGTCCTCGGTAAACATCTGGGGTGAGGAGGATGGTGACTATGCTTATCCAAGAAGGTCTTCTTCCTTCATTTAGCAAGTCCTTACTGCCTAGCAGGCACGTGCTGAGCTCTGGGGATAAAACAGTGAACAAGGCAAGTCCCTGCCCTCACAGAGCTTTCTTCCTTAAGAGGATAAAGTATGTTTTCTTCTAAAACATAACCAGAGGACTCTCAGCCCTGCGTGTTTACTGTCTGGGGATGAAGGTGGGGGGTTGGGTACACACTAAAGAAGACATGGGGTCCCTGGATCAGGAAGCAAGAGTCTACTAGGGATGCTGGGACAGACTCAACAGCAATGCCCAGGTTCCAGAATAGCCAAGGGCACGTGGCAGACGGAAGGGTGGGCCAGAGACGAGGTCGACGGGTTAGCCAGCCGCTGGAGTAATTTAACCCGGAAGTCTGCCTGGAGGAGGTGGATTTTGCATACAGCCTTGAATTCAGGGAGAAGGGAGGGGAGTCATCCCTATGGCCCAAAGGCAAACTCAGGAGAGGCTGGGGCTGGAGGCTTTTGTTCTTACCCTATCTTCATCACACTCCTCTGCGGAAATTCCTGCTGATTTTCCTTCTTCTACATTAACAGACTATATAGCTGGGCACGTGGTCACCCCAAATAAAGGCCACATTTCCCAACCTCCCTAGCAGCTAGATGGGGCCATGTGGTAGATTTGGCCATTGTGCCTTGAGTGGAAGTGGTATAAACCATTTCCAGATTGTGCTCTTAAAGGGAAGGAGCGGGCCCACTCCTTGCCCCTTCATTCCTTCCCGCCTGCTGGAACACAGGAGTAATAGCAGGAATTGAAGCAGCCATTTTGTGTCTTGAAATGGGAGGTATGTGCGCAAGATACAGAGAAATGAGGTGGACGGGACCTGGGTCTCTGATGACTGTGGAGCTGCTCCACCAACTCAGGACTGTGACCTTTAGCCTTTACGGGAGAGAGAAATGAAATTTCTGCGTTGTTCAAGTCACTGTCACTTTGGGTCTCTTTGTTATAGCAGCCAAACCTACAAGACACCCCCAAGGCACTCCAAATACACGTACAATTAAATAAACACCATAGGCTGTGCGAATGAAGCTCAGAAGCTTTGCCCACTTGGAACTTCTGGGGCCCCATTCCTACTGCTCTGCTGTCTCCTCTGTGTATCCACACAGCTCCCCTCCTCTGGCTACCAGTCAGCTGCCAGCTCTCCTCCACGGCCAGGTCTCAACATACATTTCTGGATGGAGGAAGCATTGAAGGTTAGAGGGTGGAGGTGCTTGGCCAGCTAAGGCCAATGGAGACTCCTAGTCCTTAGCAGCTCCCTGACCTTCACCTTGGCCTCCCCAGCTCCCACCCCACCCTGTGAATGGGGGAAGCTCTCAAAGAACCCAGGGTCAGCTGTGCTGAGGGGCTGCTAGGAACAAAAGACTGTAAAGGGATGCAGATGAGCTGCCACAACATCGGAATAGAGATTCAAGTCCCCAGATCATCTGACCTCTGCCAGGCGGGGCTGCTCTCTCGGTGATCTCAGCCTTCCGCATCTCAGCCCCGTTCCCATAAAATCACAGGAGTACTGCCAGTTAGAAGCCTGCCAGCCGAGGCCCCTCTGAATGTAATCAGCCCTAATAACCTGATAGGCTGAAGATCGGGAGGCTTCGTTTGAAGCTCAGCATCTTCACCCCCAGTAGCCCAGTTCATCTGGAAGAGCCTCTGTCTTGCCCTGCCCGTACCGATTGTCTCCGGCATTCCTGATCTCTCGGACCCATCTCCAGGAGGCTGCCCCGCTGTTTCGCTGATAGACATGGTGCATGCTTCTGGCTCCCCAGCTGTCATTCCGACCAGCAACCCAGCACAGACCCCCGAGAGAAAACAGTACAACACACAAAAGGCTTGGCTTCAACTCCCACATCCACGCACACCAAGAGAAATCAAAGGAAGTGCCCACCGGGTGCCAAAGATCATTCGAGAGTGAAAAGGACTGTAATCAGGGAGAAAGTTTAATATGCAAGATTTCACGTTGGATTAAGTGTCCTACGCAGCTGGAGAACGAGGCTGCAGATAGAAAACAAATGTTCAAACGTCTTCGTGGGTGACCTCCAAGTTTCCACCGGCTCCTAATCCTTCTGTCATAATTCAAGCTTGTTGGCCTGGAGATGGTGGCTTGGCTGGTGGAATTCCATGATCTATTAGCCGTTCTTCCTAGGCAGCCAGTGGTTCCTTCTGTGGACCCGGCACGCTGATATGTTTCTCTGGCAGGATGGAAGCCCATGTTTCCATCTGGCCGGGCGGAAAATCACCTCTGAGTTCATCTTCCCAGGAGCTTGTCCCGTGCAGGCAGCGGGAGGAGGCACGGTGGGGGGGGCCGTGGCCGAGCAAGCATTCGGAAGGCCACTGCTTCTGAAAGAGCTTGTCTTTGGGGGGACGAGGGGCAGGGGTATTTTAAGGGATGTTGGCAGGACCGGCCTTGAGCAATGGACCGTCTAACCCTTTGCCCGTCAGCCCACCTACTCATTTTTCATTCATTCATTCATTCATTCATTCATCTTCCAACTGCCTGTCTACCATCAGCCATGCTGCGATCTTTTTTAAATTTTCTTTTCTTTTTCTTGTTTTTGGCTGCGTCTCACGGCTTACCGGTAGTTCCCTGACCAGGGATCGAACCCAGCCCCTTGGCAGTGAAAGCGTGGCGTCCTAACCATCGGACCACCAGGGAATTCCCAGGCATGCTACAGTGGTAATTGAAGCATCTAAAACTTATCATATCCTAAATAAAACTTTTGCTTCTTCCCAGTGTCTAAAAAGACACGCAGTGTACCTGGTGTTCACACTCCTGTGTGCTCCCCTCCCCCTGAGCGTGGGCAGGGCCTAGTGACTCACTGCTAAGTCAGAGAACGTGGCAAAAGTGATGGGAGGTGCCCTCTGAGATTAGGGTACCAGAAACTTGGACTGCCGTCTCGCCCCTTCTCTGGCTGCTGGCGTGCGCACGCTCTGATGGACCCAGCTGCCACTTTGTGAGCCGCGCTATGGAGAGGCCCGCGGGGCAGGGAGCTAATGTCTCTGGCCTTCAGTCAGGGAGGCCTGGAGGCCCTTGGTCTTGGAGGAGGAGCCTTCTGCAGGTGAGGCTTGGGATGACCGCAGTTCCTGCTGACACGTTGCTTGCAGCCTCATGGGGAACCCTGAGCTAGAAGCACCCAACTGAGCCACGGATGCTGGGAGATGCTACACATGTGTTGTTTTCATCACTGAGTTTTGGGGTGATTTGTTGCACAGCAATAGAGAACTGATACACCCCGTTGTCCTATGTCAGTAAAGGGTGCATTGTCTACCCCAGACCTTTCCACAGCTGGTCCATCAGCAGGAATGACTGGCTCTTACTCCAAAACCCCTGGTCCATTCTCCTCCTCTCCACCCCGCCCCCCACCCCCCCGCAGCTGCCTCCTCTCACTGGCACCCCTGTGTAGGCCTCTTGGTCTCCCCCCACCCATTCCCCACCAACTTCCTGCTCGCATCCCTGCAAGGGCTCCCCACCGCCCTGGGGGAATGCACCTCCTCCCGTGGCCCTTGTTTCTCCCCAGCCTCATCCCCTTCCCCGCTGCCCCCGACTCACCCACGCCAGGCACCCAGGCCTTCCTTCTGTCCCCAGATGTGTGAAGCTCGTCCTTGCCTTAAGCTGCTCGTGTCTGTAAGCCCCCTGGCCTGGAACAGCTCCCTCCAGAGGTGTGAGTGGCCGGCTCCTTCTCGCTTCCCAGGTCTCGACTCTGTCCCCTTTCCAGTTTTTCTCTAGCACGTCACTGTTTTGTTGCTGTGATAGCCCTTTCACTGGGTGAGATTATCTTGGTTGCTTATTTACATTGCTTATCTATCAATCAGTCATCTCTCTACCTATCCATTCATCCGGCTATTTATCATCTATCATCTATTTATTATATCTCTCTACCTTCTATATCGATCTCTCTCTTCTATCTCTCTCTATCTATCCATCATCTATCATCTGTCTGTCTGTATCATCTATCTATCATCTATCATCTATTATCTATCTATCTATCTATCGTCTATCATCTCATCTATCTCCCCCACTAGACTATAAGCTCTATAAGTTCATGACCCTTATTTGTCTCGTATATTAGTTTCCTCTGGCCACCATAACAAACTGGTTGGCTTAGGATAACAGAAGTGTATCCTCTCACAGTCCTGGAGGACAGAAGTGCCAAAATCAAGGTGTCAGCAGGCTCACGCTCCCTCCAAGGCTCTAGGGAAGAATCCTGCCTTCCCTCTTGCAGCTCTCATGGTTCCAGGCATTCCTTGGCTTGTGGCCACATCACCCCAACCTCTGCCTCTGTCGTCACGTGGCCTTCTCTGTGTCTTCTCCTCTTCTGTCTCTTTTAAGGACGCTTGTCGTTGGGTTTAGGGCCTACCTGGGTAATCCAGAAGGATCTCACCTCAAAATCCTTAGCTTACTTATGTCTGTAAAGACGCTTTTTCCCAATAAGTTCACAGGCACAGGTCTTGGGGGATATCTTTTGCGAGGCTACCCTCCCACCCACTGCAATGCGCTCACCAATGTGTTTAGCCCTTGGGCCTCCGGCAATTCCAAGTATATCTGGGAGCATGCGGGAGGAATTTGTTGAACGAATGAATGAACAAACCCATCCATTAGCTGAGTTGTTCTCAAACCTGAGTTCACATCAGAATTACCTGAAGGGCTTCCAACACAGATTGCGGGGCCTCTCACACTCGGAGAGTCTGACCCAGCAGGTCGGGGGGGAGGCCTGAGAATCTGGGCTGCTGATTCATTTCCAGGTGCTGCTGCTGGGGGAGCACGCTTTGAGCAGCCCTGCTTTAGGTCATCGGTTCTTCCATTCAACCATTATTAGCAGGACGTGAATTATGATTTAAGGTTTCATTTTCCCCTCAAAGAGCTTATAGGCCTCCAGCATCTTTCAGCTGTCCATGGTTTTCCTTGTCAAAGAGAACACACCATCTGATTACCTAATTCTTGTCCAAAGAGCCTGGTACCCTATGTCCTCCCTAGGGATGATTACAGTTAAATTGCCTCTCTGGGGAAGGCCGGACAGAACCGAGGCGGGAGTATCGCCCAGCGGATGGGGCATTGCTGTGTGTGGAAGGTTGGGGTCTTCCTGGATTCTCTCAAATCACACCTTGGGGACCACACCTAGGGGTTGTTACAGAGGCCAAGTGTGGTCCAAGACTCACCCCCAAAGCAGAGTTTCTGGTTTCTGGGGCACAGGATCCACAGAGGAAAAAAAAAAAATGTGGGAAGGGAATATCTTGAAAATGTCACCATTAAGATGGATTTTCAGCCAGGAAGACAGGTGGTACATGGGGAATCTCCACAGAGCACAAGAGCCTTACCCGGGGCTTTTGCTGGGGGTTGCCATCTTCCACCCAGCACAGCCTTGGGGTTCCCTCCCTCCCTCCCTCCCTCCCTCCCTCCCTTCCTTCCTTCCTTCCTCTTTATTGAGATACATAATTCATTGGCCAAAAAATTCACCCATTTAAAGTATATAATCCAGTGGTTTTTAGTATTTTACAGTTAATGCCCAACCAATTTTAAAACATTTTTATGCCCTCAGAAAGAAACCCATCAACCTTAGCTACCATACCCCTATCCCAAGCCCTACACCCAGGTCTAAAGAACCACTAATCTACTTTTTGTCTCTATAGATTTCCCTCTTCTGGACTTTCACGTATATGGAATCATATACTATTTGTCTTCTGTGACTGGCTTGTTTCACTTAGCGTAATGTTTTCGAGGTTCATCCAAGTTGTAACATGTATCAGTACTCTATTCCTTTTCACGGGAGAATAATTAATATTCCACTGTTTGGATGAACCACATTTTGTTTATTCATTATTCAGTTGATAAAAATTTGGATTGTTTTTAGCTGTTATGGATAATGCTGCTATAGACATTTGTGTGCAAGTTTCTGTGTGGACATATGTTTTCATTTCTCTTGAGTATATATCTAGGACTGGAATTGCTGAGTCATACGGTAACCCTCTGTTTAATCATTTGAGAAAGTGCTACACTGTTTTCCAAAGCAGCTGAACCTTTTTAAATTCCCACCAGCAGTGTATGAGTGTTCTGATTTATCCACATCCTGGCCCAAACTTACTATTGAACTTTTTGATTCTAGGCATCCTAGTGGTTATAGCATGGTGTCTCATTGTACTTTTGATTTACCTTTCTCTGATGACTAATGATGCTGAGCATCTTTTCATGAGCTTATTGGCCATTTGTATATCTTCCTTGGAGAAATGAGCTTTGCCCAATTTTTAAATTGGGTTATTTGTATTATTGAGTTGTAAGTGTTCTTTATATATTTCAGGTACAAGTCCCTTATTAGATTTGCAAATATTTTCTCCCATTCTGTGTGTTGTCTTTTCCCTTTCTTGATGGTGTCCTTTGGGGCACAAAAGTTTTTAGTTTTAAAGCCCAATTTATCTATTTTTTCTTCTATGTGCATACTGTCATATCTAAGAATTTTTTTGCCAAGCCAAGGTCATGGAGACTTGCTCCTATGTGTTCTTCTAAGAGTTCTATAGCTTTAGCTCTTACTTTTAGATCTTTGGTTCATTTTAAATTACTTTTTGTATATGGTGTGAGTAAGGGATCCAATGTCATTTTTTGGCATGTGGATATCCAGTTGTCCCAACACCATTTGTTGAAAAGACTATTCTTTTCCCATTGGATAATTTTGGCACTCTTGTCAAGTGATGGAGAGCTTTTTTTCTTTCCTAACTTTAAAACAGAGAGGCAAGTAGTCAGTGACTTTTGAATCTAACTGTAATTATTTTACAAATTTACATATGTAACATATTATAGTAAGCAAAACCAGTTTCCCCCCACCCCCAAGAGGATTTATCTGGAAATCAAGTTAAAAAAAGAACCCTGTGCTTCTGGCTATTAATACTTGGATATGATTCTTGAGAGTTCCCCCAAATGCCAAAGAGCAACTTTTGAGACATTCAAAGGGAGGTGGGTAAAGAGCTACTGAAAAATCACTGAGCAAACAGGGGTAAGTTCCTACCTTTCTCTCTCTCTCTCTCTTTTTTTTTTATTTTTTGTTTATTTTTGGCTGTGTTGGGTCTTCGCTGCTGCACGTGGGCTTTCTCTAGTTGCGGCGAGCAGGAGCTACTCTTCGTTGAGGTGCGCGGGCTTCTCGTTGCGGTGGCTTCTCTTGTTGCGGAGCACAGGCTCTAGGCGCGCAGGCTTCAGTAGTTGTGGCACGCGGGCTTAGTTGCTCCGCGGCAAGTGGGATCTTCCCCAACCAGGGATGGAACCCGTGTCCCCTGCGTTGGCAGGCGGATTCTTAACCACTGCACCACCAGGGAAGTCCCTCTCTCTCTTTTTAAAGCTGCACGATATTTTATTGGATTGTTTCCAGTTATCTGCTATTACAAAAAATACTTCAGTGAATAACTGTACAAATACCCATTTATGTATGTGGAAGTACTTCTGTAGAATAAAATTTTACAATTGGAATTACTGATTCCAAAAGTACATATGGGACTTCCCTGGTGGCGCAGTGGTTAAGAATCCGCCTGCCAACACAGGAGACACGGGTTCGAGCCCTGGTCAGGGAAGATCCCACGTGCCGTGGAGCAACTAAGCCCGTGAGCCACAACTGCTGAGCCTGCACTCTAGAGCCCACGAGCCACAACTACTGAGGCCACGAGCCACAACTACT
>NC_041227.1:5032643-5057021 GCF_002837175.3 Physeter macrocephalus
GTTGGCAGGCGGATTCTTAACCACTGCACCACCAGGGAAGTCCCTCTCTCTCTTTTTAAAGCTGCACGATATTTTATTGGATTGTTTCCAGTTATCTGCTATTACAAAAAATACTTCAGTGAATAACTGTACAAATACCCATTTATGTATGTGGAAGTACTTCTGTAGAATAAAATTTTACAATTGGAATTACTGATTCCAAAAGTACATATGGGACTTCCCTGGTGGCGCAGTGGTTAAGAATCCGCCTGCCAACACAGGAGACACGGGTTCGAGCCCTGGTCAGGGAAGATCCCACGTGCCGTGGAGCAACTAAGCCCGTGAGCCACAACTGCTGAGCCTGCACTCTAGAGCCCACGAGCCACAACTACTGAGGCCACGAGCCACAACTACTGAGGCCATGAGCCACAACAACTGAGCCCACGTGCCATGACAACCGAGGCCGTGAACCACAACTACTGAGCCCATGTGCCACAACTACTGAGGCCACGAGCCACAACTACTAAAGCCCGTGTGCCTAGAACCCATGCTCCACGACAAGAGAAGCCCCTGCAATGAGAAGCCTGTGCAGTGCAATGAAGAGTAGCCCCCGCTCGCTGCAACTAGAGAAAGCCCGCGCGCAGCAACGAAGACCCAACACAGCCAAAAATAAACAAACAAATAAATAAATAAATAAATTTATTTTGAAAAGCACATTATGAATTTTTTATTCTTGTAAATGCTGTCCCATTCCACCCCTTTAAGGGCTATGCCGAATGATACCCCAGCAGGAGTGTATGGGGGCGCCTGTCTTTCCAAAGGCTAATCAACACAGAATATTATTAAACTTCTGGCTTTTTATCCATCTGATGGGTAAAAGTGAGCAATTCAGTGTGGTTTTAATCTGTGTGCCTTATATTAGGAGTGAGATTACACATCTAAAATATATTTTAATATATTTAAGACCCATTTATATTTCCTTTTTGGTGAATTATCCATCAATATGCTTTACCCATTTTTATTGCTTTTTTTTTTTTCTTATTTGTTGAAACGTGCTTTATCGTTTAGGAATATTAGGTCTCTGTTTACCTAGGTCTTTGTCAGCTCTGTTCAATATAGGAAGAGATCATGGAAGGGCACGAATGAATAGCCAGAGGTGAGAATCTTTGGGGACCACCCTGGTGATGGGTGACCACGTTTATATTTTCATTTTCTTAGCAGCCTGGGGAATTCGATTCTCTCTTCTGAGCCTCAGTTTCCTTATGTGAAAATGGGGATAATAATTCCCATTTTTGAAAACATCTTTGAAAACGCTTTGGGGATCTGTGCAGACCTTCATCCCGCCTTAACCCCACTCTCCTTCGAGGCGGCCATTCAGCTCCTTGAAGCTAAACTTCAGCTTCTCCCGGACCCCAGGGCGTCCATTCTGTCGTCCATTTGCCTACTGAAAACCCACCATGAGCCTGAAGCTGTTCCAGATGCCAGGGGCTAGTGACCCAGCAGTGTGCAAAATAAACCTCCTGTCCCCATGGAGCTTCTCATAGGAGAAATGGACAGTAAACCAGCACTACAAGGAAATCAGGACTAATCAGCATAGCATCTGTGACTCACAGGGCATCAATGACGTGACAGGCCCTGTGTTTCATGCCATCCTACAACAACCCTAGAATGAAACAATGATCAGCTCCATTTTGTAGATTTGAGAAAGGTTCACAAAGATTATGCGACCTGCCCCAGGTCATACAGCTAGTCAGAGGATTCAAACCCAGTGCCATCTGGCCCTTAGGACCTGGGGAAGAGAGGCAACCTCTAAACTCCCAAAGCATCTTCGAGGGTGTTTGGGATGGGGGGTGGGGTGGGTGTTGGACCAGAAGGGAGCAGGGAGGATGGTCTCACGAGTTACAGCATCGCTCCAGAGAAGCCTCTTGGCAGTCCGTCACCTGCCACCCCGCCCAAGACACAGACAGGTCCCAGCAGAGCTGCTGGTCAAGGATGAGCCAGGTTTCATGAGCAATTACAGTCCATGCAAGATAAGATGGCGGAGGAGATGCTTAATTAGACTCTTTCTAAACCTCGGGTTTCTTTGAGATGAACAGCCAGAGGGATGTTGGGCGGGGTGTGTGTGTGTGTGTGTGTGTGTGTGTGTGTGTGTGTGTTTTTCCCCTTCCCAGAAACAGGGCCAATCTCCACAGCTGGAATGAAAGCAGAGCTGGCTGCTGCTCTGAGCCCTGTGAAGGCATCTGGGCTGCCTCCTGTTCATGATCTCTCGCTTCCCTACCCGCCTCTCAGCCACTCCCCCTCCTCTGCTGGGCCATCTGGCTATCAGGGGTGGGAACTCATCACAAGGGGGCAGGGTGGGCCGTGTCCCGCTCGGGAGATGCCAGGTGTGTTGAGTTTGAGCCCAGGTGGCCCCTGATTACTGAGGAGGCCTGCCTGGGGCATGAGCTCTGCAGAGGGTCCCGCCGGCCTCTGGGCCTCCTCTCAGAAGCACCTCCACCAGCCTGCCCTCTCTGAGCCTCGGTCTCCCCAGCTGTGCAAGCTGGTGGTGACCCTGGGTGGTGCAGCTGAGAGCAGGGACCTCTCCTGTGTTACTCATGCAGAAACCATGAGCTTGAACCAGGGCTGGCACACAGCGGTGGACTCCATACAGACCTGCCCAATTTGGGTTCCTAAAAGGTATGTGTGAGTCACTGGGAGAGCTTTTGTTCCTTGGGCACCTGTGTCACCGGGGGAAAGGGTTGCCAGGATAAAGGCAGGACACCCAATTAAATCTGGATTTCAGATGACCAACAGATCATCTCTTAGTGTAAGTATGTCCCATGACATATTTGGGACATAGTCATGCTAAAAAGTCATTCACTGTTTATCTGAAATTCAAATGTAACGGGGTGTCCTGCATTTCACTGGATAAATCCCTAGCTGGGCAAAGGCCACTCAGAGATTCAGGGTCAGTAGGCGTGGGGTGGGGCCCAGGAATGTGCATTTTGATCTCCTTTACTGGACACCTCGATGCACGGGGTCCTTCATCCACGCTTGGAGAAACATGCAGTGTCTCCTGTGGGCCAAGGTCAGGAGTTGAGAGTGAATGGCCTTCCCCTCACCTCCTCTGTTAAAAGAGTGTGCCCCCCACCCTCCCGGCCCCCCGGGGCTTGACTGAGACCCTTGGAGTGGGCATCTCTGAGGGGCAGCTCAATGTCCCGGCTTAAAGCCCTGGAGTGTAGCCAGGTGGTCCTGCTTTCAAATCTGACTCCTCTCCTCACTGACTGTGTGACTTTGAGCAAGTCACTTAACCTCTCTGGCCTCCGATTTCTTGTAGAGAGATGAGCACTCCACAGGTTGTCAGAAGGATGAACTGAGATCACGCGAGGCAGGTGCTGTGCACAGCACTCAGACATAACAATGATTAATAAAGGGAAGAGAGTAATAATCCTCGCAAATATATATTGAGCGCCACCCCGTGCCTGGCACGGTTACAGGTGCTCAGAGAATCTTCATCCCCACCGGGTTCACTACAAGGCACGTTGCATGGGGTTGTGCAGTGCACGGCCTGAACAGCTGTACACAGCATCCCTAGGGTCGGTTCTGTGTCAATCGTGCATGCAGTAGGCTCACTCAAGGCCATGAGAACAGCCCTGAGGCCACACGGTCCACCATGGCCTGAAATGCTCAGGACTTAGTGGGTATTAGAATCAGGAATTGTACTGCTCTCTAGAGCTCAGGTGTAAGGGAGACAATGCAGCCTCAGTCACGTGAAGGACACAGGGGACTCCAAAGTACAAAACAAATCTAGGAAAATGACAGTGAGAGTCTGAGATGGGCCCCAGGATCCAAACTGCTCTGGTCTGTGGGGCACAGAGACACGCAGCTCAGGAGGGACAGCAGCGGGCCCCTCTCTTGAAAGAGAAGGGAGGCATGCGTGACAGTGCTGGAGGGTGTGAGATAGAGCCGGTGCGGGGCTTGTTAGGAGAGTGGGCCAGCCGGCCCCCACTTGTGTGCTTGTAAAGGATTGAAGAGATGTGGGTACCCCAAACCCAACATGGAAGTAGTCCTTGGGGGCCGGGGAAGCCCTTGACCATTCCACGGACCCACGGAAAGTGGAGGTGGGGATGCCGACATCCGTCTGTCCTGGGCTGGAGTCCTGGCTTCTGCACGAACCAGCTCTGAGACCCTCAGCACAGCATGTGCCCTCTGATTCTCACGTTACTCCTGTGATGAGTGGGACTTTTGAAACCCACCTCACAGGGCGGCTGTGGGTATTGGAATGGAAGCCGAATCTGGTGGAGGACTTGGTTTGCTGCTAAGGGCTGGCTGAGGAGGGGATGGCTGACATCATCCTTCATCTGAGAGCCACACGTTTCCCCTCCGGCCACCTCCAGTCCTTCTCACCGATAACCTGGGGAGGATTAAAAAACAATCACGGTCCCTTTCTTCTCTTACCACACTCCCTCCTGCCTCAGGGCCTTTGCGTGTGCTGTTTCCTCTGCTTAGGATGCCCTTCTCTCCCCCGAGCTCACTGATTCCGCCTCTGCTTTAATTGCTCGTGTCACCCTGCACCTGGCCTCCATCGAACTTGTGGGCGCTGTGGCTGGATGCTCACACCGAGCAATTATAATACTCAAGCCCCCTCTGAGCTCAGAGAGGGCAGGGGCCACGCTTGCGTTTGCTCCTCGCCACGTGGCTCCCACCCGTCCCCGGGCGGAAGGATGGAAGCCCAAGAATCTCGGGCTGAGCCCTACGTGTTGCCTCTGGTGGTTGTCCTGGTCCCTTCCGCAGGCGCCCCAGAGATTCCACGTCAGAGCGAGGAAGCCAAGGAGGTGATTTGCCGCATGAGGCTTTTGCTCGTTTGTGGTGAAATGTTCTCTGTGGCTTTTTCTCGGAGGCTAGCTGGTGCCAAAATAGACACACTCCTCATCTCCTGCCTCTCCCCTCCCTGGCCGCAGTGGAGCCCCTCTACCCCGCACACAAGCTGGGGCCCCGCTCCGGTTTCCCTTGGCCCCTGGCGTGCAACGTTCAGGCCACACAGCAATCAGCTTGTTGCCACTGACCGAGAGCTGCCAGCTTGCCAGGTCGGGCTGCCCATGCGAGCCAGACCCACAGGGGCCTGGGGCCGGAGTCTGCTCAGCGGCAGGAAAAAGGGGAGTCCCTGTCCCCGCTGCCGACCTCCCTGCCACATCCTGCTCCGGACTCCCGTCCCAGGGCCGGAGGACGCGAGCCCATCACCAGGAGACAGGAGGGAAAGACGCAGGGCAAAGGCGCTCCCAGGTCTGCGGGCGAGCTCTCAAGTTCTCCCCCATCCATCACCTACATTTCCCCGCCTCCACCCTCATATTTGGTTCAAACAAGAGCTCCCAAGAACAAAAGAAATTTAAAGGAAAACCCAGAGCCGCTGACCATGGGTTGGGACGCTCATTTCACATTCAAATAAACACTTAAGAGAGCGGATGGAGGGCTGGAGGGAAGGAGGCCGGGCGTGGGGTGTGGTGAGTACCAGGCCCAAGCTCCGTGCCAAACCCTGCGTTTTGCTTCTGCCTCCCTCATTCTGGTCCCTTCTGAGAGCCCAAGTATCAAAATAAAAATATCTGGCCACATACCAACTACAATCATCTTTTCCATCGGTGGGTTTGGGAGCTCTGATGCCTCAACAGGAGGGGAGGGGAGGGGCTCATGGGGCACCTAGGAAGGAGGCAGGGGTCAGAGGACAAGGACTTGGTAGCATTTGGCCAATGCCATCTGAGAGGTGCTAGGTCTCGGGTCATGATTTCTGGTGGGTTCCGTCGTGAGTCAGATTGTCCACCAGACTCCTCCGGAGCTGGTGGATTGTCCCCCAGGCATTTCCATCTTCTGGCTGGTGTTGCTCTGACTTCTGGGCCCCTTTAGCCTTTTGAGGGCCCATCTGACTCCCCAGAGCCCTTCGCAACCACTAGCACAAGCCGTGGGGAGCAGACCCAAGGATCCCAATCGGGCCGCAGTCAGAGCTGTCCCTTCAAATGAATAAGCAGGCATGGGAGGGGGTTATACATCAGTCTCTTACAAATTTGGTTGCCGTGATTCCATCCCAAAAGATTGCTAAAATTTGGGGCATCTGTGCCTGAAGAGGTGTGGTCTTCCTTTGGGGGCTTTCTTTTGGTGGCCAAATCCTCACCCTTAACTTTAGGGACGATGATCTGAGCTTTATTTCAAAGAGAATTCCACATTTATCTTTGTAAATAACGTTGCATCATGCTAATAGTTTGCCAAGCACTTTCATATGTGATTCTGCAGTGTCCTGCTGGATACCCTAGAGGCATTTTTGTATATAAAGTGCATCTCACTTTAAACTGTAGCTACTATCTCAGACAGTTGATACTATTAGGTTGAATCAGGAAATTGCCAATATTTGACTTTTTTCATCCGTATAAAATGGCAGTTTCCTGTGGTTCAAGCGATAATAGCTAACATTTGCAGAGCTCTGATCACAGAGGCAACACCTCCCAATGGCATTACCCAGAGTAATTGTTACTGTCATTCCTGTGAATTTCAGAGAGGTTAAGTGTCTTGCTGGAAGTCACACAGCAGTAGCTCCAAGAATTAGCACTTGAGCCCCAGGAGGCCCTAAGGAAGTCCTGGGTAGTGCTGGGTGCCATTGCCATCTGTCCATTTCTGTCCATGGCCCTTCTTGCTCCCCTCGCCAGGCCACCTTCATCTCCTATGTGTTGTATCTGGATAGCTTCCCAGATGGTCTTGGCCCCTCTGGCTACATCTCCGCTCTGCATGCTTACAAGATCCCTACACTCAAGCTGCAACGATTTCTCTGTGTGGTGGCAGGAGCTTGCTCATCTTTAAAAGGGGACGAATGTGACCACCATATAAACTGAACCGATATGCTAATCTGTTCATTTGACAACGCCACCTGAGCCCCTCCAGGGTGCAGACACAGGAAGACAACAGCGGCCTGCAACAGCCTTGCCTGCCCTGCAGGAGCTGACTTGTGCGGAAAGTCGAAATCAGCCAGCAAACCAGCACCGCCAGGATGCATCCGCGAGGCACGCTGGTGAGGGAAGCCTCTCTGGAGAGGTGACATTGGAGCCGAACATAAACAGAGCTGGAAGAAGAGCATCCGGGGGTGGAACGGCGAGTGCAAAGGCCCTGGGGCACAAGCACGCACAGTGTGTTCAAGGAATGCTAAGGGATGAGAGCAGCTGCAGTGGGAAGCAGGGATGAGCGGTGACTCGATGTCTGACCCACGAGGCACACGGTCTTGGGCACAGAGGAAACACTTGCCAACTGCTGGCCTTAGGATGGGCTTCCTGGGGGGACGTCCCGGCCAGGGTCCCGGAAGGGTTTGGCCTAATTCCCTGTCTGTCTGTCTGTCCGTTCATTCCTCTGCTTTTGCTCAGTGGCCCTCCGAGCTTCTACCCTGGCCCCGTGCTGCAGGGGTGAGAAGGCCATCTGGCGCTTCCTGCCCTTCCTCTCCTTCCCCTGCTCCGGGCGAAGGAAGCCAGGCCACACCTGGCATCTGGGTGCACGTGTGGGCCTGGGGCGGTGGGGGTCACTGCCGAGGGCTCCGCGGGACCCGGCTTCCTGTCTGGGAGGCCCCGGGCGCACAATGCCTCATTGGCCCCGCCGCTCGGAGGAGCTTCCTCAGGACGTGGAGGCCCAGGCCGGAGGTGCCAGCTATTTCGGGTGCCGGGTGAAGGGCTGGATTTGCTTGCTGAGAGCATTTTTCTCAGGATAAAGGTCAGTGGGCCCAGCCTGGGGGGTAGATCAGTCCCATGGGCCTCATTTCCCACAGTGTTCCACCTTCCTCTCCAAAGAAGGGAGGGCTGGGTGGCAGAGCGAGGCCAGGCCGGGGGCCTCGGGGGACCGCGCCTTCCACCCTCAGGGGCCACCGCGGGGCCTCTGCTGTTCCCGGACACGCCTGTCCCCTCTGGGGCATCTCTGCAATTTCAGGGCCCCCCACTGTGGACCCCTGAGTATCCGGCAACCCCAGATCGAGAGGGTTGGCCCAGGACGGAGCTTGGTAATGGGGCTCACGGTCCCCCACGTTCAGCCCCTGACTCCCAGTCAAGTGCTCTTTCCGAAGCTTGCGCTCTGGGTCGGGGACCACCGAGGTCGGCTCCCTCAGGAAGAGGCACGTGCACACGTGCAAACGCTCACGCGCTGGGTTTCGGGGAGGTCCCGGGCCAGACGGGACAATTCTGGGGAGTCTGCAGTCTCGCAAACGGTTCGTTTGTCGTCATCCGCACAGGCCGCCTTTGACCCTGGCTGCCCCGTGTGACCGTGGACAGGGTCTTGAACATCTTAGAGCCTCAGGCTCCTCACAAAACAGGTATAACAGTCACACCTTGAATCCATGAGTTCAAGGCAGAGCTCACGTTCTCCAAGGGGTGGTGTCCCTCCCCACCCCGTACTTCTGGGGCGGGTGGGCAAAACTTTACGTATAAAGCACAGGTCCCTGAAGAGATGCACAGTTTATCCGGGGTATGAAAATTTCATGCGAAGGGGCGATTAGGAAAAATCGTCTAAAGGTGCTCCTTAGGGAGACGCTGATGAACGATGCTTACGAGTGCTGATGTGGAGAATGAAGCGGGGGTGGTGCCTGGAACACAGTATGTGCGCAATAAACTTGAGCTGCTTTACAATGACTATTACTGACAGCAGGTGTCAGAGAGGAATCTGGGAGCTCTGCCACTTTCCAGCTGTGTGACCTCGGGCAAGTTGCTTGACTTCTCTGTGCCTCGGTTTTCAGACCTCTTTCAAGTAGTTATTGTGTAGGTCGAGCTGATTTGTGTAACATACATAGTTCAGTGCCTGGTGAACGGTAATCACCCCATAAATGTGAGCTATTACTATTATTTATTATTGAAATTATTAATATTATTACTATAGGCACAGGGACTTGGGAGCCAATGGTTCTAAGTGGGGGAAAACCATAAGAGATGGTGAGGTTCAAGGTTGGACCCCAAAGAGCTTGTTCCTTCTCCTGGGCATCTGGTTCCAGCCTCAACTACCAGGGTCCGCCCTTGGCACTGAGGAGGGGCTGGTTGGCAACAGGGGGAAGGGGAGCGGTAACCCAGCACCCAATCTGATGTCGGTAAGGTGAAGCCCTTTGCACCCTGATGCAATTCCTGGATGTGCATCACAGGTATCCAGGGAACAGCTGTGTCTGCCTCGGAGCAAGGGGTCCTGGGTGCGTAAACCAGCTGTCACATGCAGAAGCCAGGGATCACTGTCTCCAGCCTTCTGGCCACTGCCCACCCATCCCCCTAAACCTCTCCATTCTTTGGCCTGGCTGAGGAGGGAGGGAGGGGTTTGTACCTTCACAGGACTTCCCAGGCGGATGGTAAGCCCTCACTTTCCTGATCTGGACCCCTGAGCTGGGTGAAGACTCACTGACTTAGGATACCAGGAAGGTGTCACAAGGCCCCCTGCGGTCCAGCCCTGCCTTTCTCTCCCACCTCCTCGCCCACCCTCCGCCCTGAGTGGGCCCCAGCCCACTGGCCACCTGCTGCTCCTGGACATGTCAAGCCCATCCTGCCTCAGGGCCTTTGCATATGTTGCTCTACTGCCTGGAACTCTCTTCCCATGTCTGTGTCCTTCTCAGCCTCCAAGTCACTGCCCCACAGTCCCTTTCCCAGAGAGACAGACCTTCCCAGACCACCCAGTCTGAAGTGGACACCCCACACTGCCCGCCCCCAGTCTTTCTTGAATCCATTTTTTTATTGCTTTTAATCATGAACAACGCTTCTGTTTCTTTATTTGTGTACTTTTTTCTTGTGCTTCTCCCTGTGTGAGATGACAAGCACCACAGGGCAGGGGCTTTATCCTCCCCCCAGCATCCGGTCCAGGGCTGGGCCTGGGAGGCCCTTAGGATCTGCTTGGTGTGGGCAGTGAAAGGCCGACCAAGGCCTCTCACCGCCACGGTCATTAACTCCAGTTGCCGTCCCATTTTACGGATGTGAACACTTAAGGTAGGGACTCCTTGTGTGTGTGGTATCTCAGGGAAGCTTCCAGAATCCCTGCCCAGGACCCAGGGAAAGGGTGAGCTGAAAGGGAGGTTTCAGAGGCTACAAGAATGGGATCTGGGCCCCAGCTTTTCCATTTCCCTTAAAGGAGCATTTTCCTAAAATTTTCCTGTCGCCTCTGGATGCGAGGCTGTGGAGGGACCTGGAATTCGATTAGGCAGAAAGATTCGGACAAACAGGACGGTGGCGCTAATCAAAGCTGACGCTCAGATGGGGCGTGTGAGGGCCCCGGGCTTTGTGAGCTCAGGGCACCTGCACGGAAACTTCCTTCTTCCCGGCTTGGAAGGGTGGCTACGAGCCGGCACTCCCCCCTGCCGGGGAGCTGTCGGGGGAGGGACGCTCCTGGGCCACAGAGGCCACCCCTGGGTGCTCCTGGGCCGTTGGTGCGGGTGCCACGAAGGAAAGTGGTGCCAGGCTGGCGTTTCTTGGCCCTGTCTCTGGCCAGCGTGGGGATGACGAGCTTGAACTGGCCAGGTGATTTAAACTTCTCTGGGCCTCAGTTTCCCCCTCTCTGAAGGCCACAGGCCCAGGGGCCACGCTCTGGCCCGGCCTGGTCTCACCCCAGGGGCGGGGGCGCTCCCAGGGTCTGAAAGAGAATATACATCGGGCCTGCAAGCTGGAGCCTGGGCTATCCCCTGGCCCTGGGTCCTCCCTCTGATCTCACCTGGAGCCGCCTGCCTGCCCTGCCCACTGCTCTGGACGGCCTCCCGGCTCCTCCCCCAACCCCCCTGGGGTCTGGAACTGAGCTGCAGACATGTTCACACGCAGTAGCCCCTTCAGCCTCCCAGCAGCCCCTGAAACCAGGCCCTGTCCTTGGCTCTCACTTTACAGATGTAGAAACAGCGGCCCCGTCGGGGGGGCCGGGATACGGACCCACGCTGGACTCCAGAGCCTTTGCTCTTTGCACCCAGACTTTGTTCTTCTTGGCTTGAGACCCCCAGGCAGCTGGAGAGGAAACCTCCCTCCCTCGGTCCCCGTTTCCTCCTCTCTTCACTCACCCCGCCCCACGCGTGTGGTCCCTTCAGCCTGCTCCCGGGGGTCCTCCATCCCTCCTTCCTACTCAACCGGTCAGCTCACATTTTCCAGTGGCTGCCCCACGCCCCCTAGGCTGTGTGAGTTCCTGGGGGGACCCCAGTGCAGCCGGTGCCCATGACTGGCCGAGGCCTGCCCCGCACAGCCTTCCACCTGCGACCCGGACGGGGGGCAGACGGGGGCTCCCCTCGGGGGCTGGGGCCTGCGGGAGCCCCACAGGCCTTGGGGCTGGTTTGCTCTGGCACCTCGTGGATAGACTTGCAAAGACTCCCCGCGCTGAGCTTTCTTGGGCATCTTGCCTTTTTAAAGCCACTGCGTTGTGTGGATAATGCCTATTCGTTCCACGGGCCATCTGCCAAAGTAAATGTTCGTGTTGTTTTAAAAACTTACGTTATATCACCGTGGGAATCTGAGTGGACAGAAACCTTTTTTTTTTTTTCTCCTTTAAAGGAGGATTGGGAGGGAGGCAGAAGTGGAAAGGTTTTTTGTTTTTTCACTTTTCCTCTATTACTTTAACACGAGACACCATTGGGATGGCGCTGGTTTCCCGCAGCTCCAAATGTATGAACTTGTATTGATTATGTTCAGGACCGTCTTCCCCCTTCCTACCCTCTGAGGTTCATGCAGTCACCGGTCACTTCCCAGAAAAAAATAAAATAAAAAGGAAAAAGGAAGAGAGAAACAAAGGGGAGGGTAGGTGGGAGCTTCCTGGAGCAGAGACCCTAAAATTCTCAGGAGGAAGGTTTGAAATACGCAGTCAGGAACAGAGAAGGGAAGAAAAGGTCTCGGAATGAAACCTGCTCCGTGTTTGTCTGAGCCCTCTGTCCTGCAGAAGGGCGGGAGGGCTGATTTTAATTGAAGGGGACAAAATTAAATAAGGCCTGGGCTTCAGGTACGTGGGAGCCTGACGGACCTGCCCCAGGTGCAGTGGCCACCGCCATGACCTCATGCCAGTTATGCTGCCCCGCCACCGACATCAGGGTCCCCGAATTGAATGCTGTGCCCTAGGCAGATGGAGACGCACGGCTGCCAGCAGCCTGCCGCCCAAGACACCGGGAATTTGTTCTTCCGCCAATGCCCCGATGAGTCAGGTGAGGTGGGACTCCAAGGCTGGCCCGGTTCTCCTGGGTCACAGCAGCCAGAGGCTGTGCCACAGCCTCTGGGCTTGTTTGGGTACTTGGGGCAATGGCAGCAGAGAATGGCCAGGCCTTGTTGGCCACTCCTCCGGGGAGGACTCCTGGATTGACACTTGCTGGGCCCCTCGGCACTTGCCTTGGCTGGCGTGAGAGGAAACCTTCCTCCCTGCCTCCTGTTCGTAGGTGATTACTCCCGGGGTGTTGGACATTGGGGATGCAGCGGAGACGGGGACACCCCGCCCTTCGTCCTCCTGGAGTTCACAGTCTGGTGGGAAGAGAGACGGGACCCAGGCCCGCCAGGAGGCTGCAAGCTCCAGAAGAAAGTGTCGTGTGCCTTGGGAGACAAAGAATGGGGCACCTAAGATCGTCTGGGGGGATGGGGAAGCCTCTGTGAGCTTGAGAGAGACAGGCAGGGGTGAGGCAGGCACAGAGGGGACAGTGGGGAGACAGGAAAGAGGGCCTGGGAGCAGAACAAGCTGCTCTGTGGTCCAGGCGACTTGTGAGGGGCTTGGGGAGATCTGTCCCGAGTCCCCTGAACTCCCACATCCATAAACACGCGCGCCCGCCGGGCAAAGGTGCCCAGCCCCGCCAGCTGCATCCTGGCAGCCCGAGCACGGAGGATCCCCAGGGCCCTGGGGTCACCCCACAAGGCTGCCCCGTCTTCAGAGCCGACCCTCCTGGCCCCTCCGTGCGGCACCAGGGCCGGCCCGAGTCACCGGGCCCGCGTGCCCGGCCCCAGAGGTCACACTCTGCCCCCCGCCAACCCCGCCTCACAGGTGGGCACACGCCCTCCCTCCCGCCCCAGGTGAGGTCGCACGGGCTGCCCACCCCTCCCTCCTGCGCAGCCCTGGGTGTGCGGACGCCCCCGGGAGCAGCAAGGACGCTGCGGCCCCGTGTCACCTCCACCTGGAGGCCGGCTCAGAAGTGAGGTGAGGGGGGCGGGGGGAGGAGCCCGAGGTGCATGAGGGCACACGACACCCTCGGAGCCGTCAGGCTGTGATCCCACCGGGCCTGGAGCTGCGTCTGCTTTCTGAGGACGGTGTCTATTACTCTCTGCCACTTCCTAGCTGTGCAGCTTTGGGCAATGACTTAACCTTTCTGAGCCTCTGTTTTCTCATCTGTCACATGGGGCTGATGGCAGCCTCTGCCGTGCGGAGTCAAGGCGGGCGTGGGGGGTTAATACATGTAAAGCATTTAGAGCAGCGCCTGGCTCGTTGGTCTTTGCCTCTCCCCTCTGGTCCCGGCTCCCTGTCCCTTGACGCCCAGGTGCGGACTGCCCAGTGCCCAGTGTGTGCTCATGTTTGTTGTGAAATGGGAGACGCAGACGCCCCACCCCCACCTGGTGGTTGTGTGCCCACCTCGGCCGTGTGTCGCCTGTCACACTGAGTGTCCTCGGGTGCTGGGCGCTGGGTGAAGCTGCTTTGCACACCTTTTTTCCCTGTGAGCTCTCAACAGCTGTCCGCATTTCACAGATGAGGAAACGGAGGTTCAGAGTGGTCCCAGAAGTCACCCAACATCTCACAGCCAGCTAGTGTTCCCAGAGTGTCTCCTTCCCACCGCCACTGCCGCCTGCCCCATGCCAGTGCAGGAGTGCTTCCCTGGAGGTCATGGACCCCGCACACGTCTCCCCGCCTGGCAATGCCCCTGTCTGCAGGATGCAGGCAGTTCCTATGCCCCACAGGCCAGAGACATCACCAGGGCTGGGCTGGGTTCGAGGGACGTGTTTGCTGGAAGTACAGGAAACAGTAATCAGGAGCTGTCCACACGCTTTTCCTCTGCTTTACGCGTTTCCTCTGACAAAGATCAGCAAGGCAAGGTGGGCGCCAGGGCGCAGCCATGACACCACTCTCAGAGGGACTGGCCTGAAACCATCTCCGTGAGCCACAGAACCAGGAGGCTGGAGAGGCAGACAGCCCCACAGAAGAGGCGCCATGGCTGTACCATGAAGGACTCCAGGCTCAGACACGGGCAACTATGAACCCACGTCCATTGTTTTTTACCAGCTTGACCGGGATGTAATTCACAAACCACACAGCTTGACCGGGATGTAATTCACAAACCCCACAGTTCGCCCCCATGCAGTGTACAATTCCATGGCTTTCGGTGTGTCTACAGAGTCGTGCGACCATCACCACAACCTAAATTTTAGAACACGACCCCCAAAGCCCGTATCCATTGGCATTCACCCCCCTTTCCACGCCCCCTCCAGCCCTAAGCAAACACAAATCAATTTTCTGTCTCTATAGACTGACTGTTCTGCCCGTTTAATATAAATGGAATCATAGAATATGTGGTCTTTTGTGCCTGGCTTCTTTCATTTAGCATCGTTTTCAAGGTTCACCTACGTCATAACATGTACCAAAACTTCATTTCCAGTTGTGGCTGAATAATATTATAGATATGCCACATTTTATTTATCAGTTCATCAACTGAAGGGCGTTTGGGTTGTTTCCACATTTTGGCTCTAGCGAATGATGCTGCTATGAACATTTGTGTGCGAGTTTTGGTGTGGACATGCGTTTTCATTTCTCTTGGGACTATATGCCTAGGTGTGGGCTCACTGGATCGTATGGCAATTCTATGTTTAATTTTTTGAGGGACGGCCAAACTGTTTTCCAAAGCAGATGCACCATCTTACATTCCCACCAGCAACATATGGGGGTTCCGATTTCTCTGCAGCCTCGCCAACACTTGTTACTGTCTGTCTTTTTGATTCTAGCCATCCTAGAGGGTGTGATGTGGTATCTCACTGTGGTTTAGGTTTGCATTGATTTAGCACTTTTAGCATACTGCCTCCTCCTCTACCAAACGAAAGAAGTGGTCTTCCTTTCCGTCCTCCTCCAAATCCCCTCTCCCTGCATCAGCTTCACAAGACACCCTACTGAGCAGAGCTCTGCTGCGAGGTTTCAGTGGAATCTCCAAGCAGATCAGACTGAGTCTCCTTCTTCGTTGTTAATAGTCAATCGACAGGTCTTGACTGCGCGTGCCTGGTCCTGCCTCGGGTAGCCGGGGTGGAAGGTGAGAGCAGGTGCTGTGTTCTCTGATGAGGCAGGGTGTGTGGGGAGAGACGCAAACACTCCATGGGGTCGTGTCCTTTGAGGAGGGCCCTGAAGAACAAGAAGACTTTTATAGGAAGGGGGGTGAGGCATAAGAGACTCAGCACTTTTTCCTTTCATCTTTTAATAACTATTTATTGATCACCGATTGTGTGCTGGGTATCGTACACAGAAGCCAAAGGCACAGAGGTGGGACCATGCATGCTCTCTGCCCCTCCCCCTAGGAAGCTGGGACCTGGGGAAGGCAAGCTTATTTTCCATCTTGATGCAATCCCTCCAGCTATGTGAGCAGTCCCTAAGTTGCAGGCTAGCTTGTGTCTACAACAATTGCATGCAAATCACAGTGATGAGAACAGCTGACATTTGTGACCAACAGGACACACTTAAGCAGCTACCAGCACCTTTGTAACCATTAAACACAATGGCCTGTGCAGTGGGCTTCTAATTGCTCCTGCGCTCATATGGAAAGTTCCATTTAGGACCCAGCTAGGTCTGCCCAAGCGGCACCAAGCTCTGTAGTGTGTTAAGATCCTGATGCTTTCCAGCTTGGTAATATAAGCTCCTCAGCCGTTGAGAGAACAGTTCCATGTACAGAAGTCCCTCCCCCAGTTTTAGACTTTTATTTGATGGGGTTTCCAGGTTCCTTACGACAAACTGTCTTGGATGCAGCAATTATTTTGTTCAAGGTCTCAATTCTTCACTCCAGTTTAGGGCCGGGGCATAGAACTTTGGGGTGCAACTCCTGCCCTTCGTGGGGGAGCTCAGGGCTCTGGACGAAGCACATCCCCCATCCGAGGTCGCCCTTTGGCTTCCTGGCGAGGGCCCGAGCTTCACATAAAGTCTGACTGTAAAAACTGCACAAATATCTCCAGTCATCTGCTTACTGTCTTTCAGGCCTTAGCTCATGATTTATATGTTTTCCGGATATTCAGCATACCCTATTTCTGTCAGGACTTTTCAATGAAAAGTGGGTTTGTTTACTTTGTGTTAGGGATGTGAGAAGCCCTTTCTTTTTTTCCTTTTCACTTAAACTACAACGGCTGTGTTTGAGAAAATGGTGCCTTGAACAAGTCAGCAAGGGAAAGGGCCCTGACCGTGAGCGTCAGGAAATGTGAAAATAAAGGTCATCTTGGGGGGCTCTGCAGCCACGCAGCTGGTCCAAAGGCCTCGGGAGGAGAGAAGTGCGGGCTCAGCTGGCTAATTCTATTTCAAGATCTACCCTACCTACCTTGGACAAGCTGGCTGTGTAAGTTGAGACAATGCCTGGGGGTCCCCAAGCTGAGGGAAGCTTTCCCTCTGCTCCTGGTTGCTGGGGTGTTGACTGAGCAGTTCTTTCTCCTCGAGCCCTACTTGCAGTGTCCACTCTGGACTTCAGACAAGCTTCCCCAAGTTCAGGCTTCTACCAGGGCTGGGGTTCACGGCCATAATAGCCGAGGGGCCCATCTACCTGCCCAGGCTCCAGGGTACCACTGGGGGAGAAGCAGAGCAGAGGAAATGGGGGAGAGATGCCCTGAAAGGTATAAGGTTCCAGGGCAAGAACTGCGGTGCATCCCAGAGGTCAGCAGCCTCCCAGGGCAGAAGCAGCTTTGGAAATCACCGGGCCCGACCCCCAGCTCCCAGATGGGCTCACGCCCCCTGGTCTCCGCTCGGAGGGCAGACAGGAGGGAACACGGGGCTGAGCAGCCTCCTTGGCGCCCAGAGCCTGGCTCCGTCCTGAGCATCTGAAGCACACGTGGTCGGCCCTGAGCCCTCTCAGCCTCTCGGCCAGGGCCCTTCCTGCAGCCCCCGGAGCTCTGGCTCTCCCGCACCTCAGCTGAGGGGCTGGCTGGGTAACAATGCTCACAGGTCCCTGCCTGGGCCTCCCTCTGAGGGTCAGACACGTAGCAGGTGGCTGGGGGCCGTCCTGTGCAGTGAGCCAGAGCCGGCTTGGCACCCTGCCCCTCACTTACTAAACTGAATCTGCTGTTCAATCATCCAGCGATGATTTTCAGTCAATGTTTATTGACTCCTGTCACTCACCTGGGCTGTGCTGGACCCCCGAGGCGCAGCGGGGAGCAAAGCCCAGCCCCGCCCCCACCGAGGCTCCCAGGCTGGTGGAAGAAACAAAGGGAACAAAAGAACCACGCACATAAACACATAATTACAAATGTGCAATGTGCCGTGAAGGAGAAGAAAAGAACGTGATGAGAGATAATAACAAAGCCTACACGTTTTGGACAAGGTGGTGGGAGACGGCCACATGTTTACCGAGCTCTAAGGGATAAGTAACGACAACAATAATAATAATAATGTAAACAGTAATCAGTGATTTTTTGAGTGATCAATGGGTAGTGTGGTAAGCATTCTATTGTATTGTCTTTGTACGTATTGACTCATTTGACAATGGCAACAATTGTATGAATAAGTACTGTTGTGATCTCCATTTTGCAGATGAGCAAAATGAGGAATGGAAAGGACCAGTGACTTGCCCCTGGTCTCGGGGTTGGTACAAATGGCTGGGATCAGAGTGGACATCGGGTTAGCATTTTCTCAAGCAGGGGCCATGCCTGAGCCGGTGCTTTTCAGCTGGGAACTGAAGGCACAGAGATGCCAACTCTTCCCTGAGGGCAGAGACCAAGCCTCAGGCCCCTCAGAGCCTGGCCTACAGGACCCTCCAAAGGAGCCTCAACTCCAATCCTGTTCAGGCCCATATTACTACCCAGGGTGAGGTTGGGGCAGGAGAAGCCTAGCTTCCCAGGCCAGTCCCTGGTGAGGCCCATGCATTCCTGACTTGGTGGCAGAGGTGGGGTTCTCTGCCTGGCTCCCCTATGCCAGAACAGCCGGTGGCACAGGACCTGGTGCAGTGGGCAGGCTCCGTACTGAAGCTGAGACATTTGCAGGGGACCCTAGGACAGCTGTGCTCCCAAAACACCTGGGATGGCAGTGCGTGTGTCCCTGGGGTTGGGAACAATGAGATAGATCAGGGCTGCTGCCCGCAAGCAAGGGTGGACGCCTCAAATCCCAGAGCCCAGGCCTGCATCCCCGGAGAGAAATCGTGCTCCTGGGCGGGCGAGCTGGGAGGGGGTGGCTGGACGGGCGGGGACCAGTGTGCCCTTGGCAGCCGAGATTAGATAAGAGCCTGGGAGGAGCTAGGATGGGCGGGACCCGCCGTCTGCTTCCCTCGGCGGGAAGTACGCTGGGTTTGGGTGTCCGATTTGGGGACGAATTCCTCCCCCGCAGCTCCCCACTCAGAGGATTAAACGGGTTGGAGGAAGTGGGGTAATAGCGTCGTCGTGGTGACAGCCCAATTTGCTTCCTTTCGGAGGGGATCTCACGTCTCCTCCGTCCTAGCTCCCTCTTTCCCAGAGCCCCTCCTCTCTGCGCCTCCCTTTCCAGGCAAAGGCCGGTCCAGGGTCATCCCATTTTCCCCCAGGCGGCCTGGCAAACTGCCGTGGCCAGCGAAGGCTCTACAAGACAGTGAATGGAGACGTGAGTCCACAGGCCACCCAGGGACACACAGGCGCCGGGGTCGCCCCCGTCGCAGCTCTGCCCAGGGAGGCCTGGCTGTGGCTCTCGTGCTGGTCTTGGGGCCCAGAACTTAACTCTGGGTTCTGCCGGTGCCCCTGGCACTCACTGCCACTTTGTTTCTGTTTCTCCATTGGGACAATGGGCCAAGCAGTGAGCAGTGCCTCTCCACTTTCCCTCGTGGTGCAAGGGTCTGCTTCCTAGGCCCATAAGGGCTCTCTAAGAATCTCCTCGTGGACTTAGAGTCAGGTTGAGTTTGAGTTTGGCAGGGGTTGGGGTGCAGTTAGGGTTAGGGTTAGGAGTAGAGTCTGCGTTAGAGTTCGGTTGGGTTGAGCTGGGGTTAGAGTTCTGTCGGGTTGGGTTCAAGCCTGGGTTCAGAGTTAGGAGTAAAGCTGAGTTGCGTCGGGTTGGGTTGAGCTGGGTTCAGCGCTGGGGTAGGGCTGGGGCTGAGGTTGGGTTGGCGGGTGGGAGTGAGAGTGAGGCGTCCACTGGCCTTGAGATCACAGTCAGTGTTCGTTCGGGGTTCAGGCTGAGTTAGGGTCAGTTTGGGGAACAAAATATCTATCCTTTTGGCCTTGCCTCCTTCTTCTCTGACTCCTTCCTAGGACACTGCGTGCCATTCGAGCCAAGACCAGAGGACGTTTTCACCTAGCAGGGCACTAATGCAAGTGAGTTTTAAGAATGTAATTATAGGGTGTATCCTCTTAACGCTCCTCCCGTGGACGCAGCCCAGAGAGCGAGGAAGGGGTGACCCAACAAATGAGGACCTGCTTCCCCAGACCCAGTTCTGGGAGCCAAGGTGCTGGTTTGGCTTGTCTGGAGGACCGGGGCAAGCAGAGGGGCACCTCACTGACTTACAAAAGGGAGAAGCATTCATTCTATCCCCCGATCAATTTTTGTTTGGGCGGCTCCCACCTGAGTCCTTGACCTCTCTCTCCCAGACCACGCTCTCCCGTGGTTCATCACTCAGCCCCGTCCATTCTCCCTCCCTGCAGCTCTTGAATGCATTCATCCCTCTCCACCCCTCCCGTTACCGCTGACGTGTGGCCACCGTCACCTCTCAGCTACCCCAGAGGAGCCCTAGCTCCCAGGTTTGCGCTCTCCCATCTCAGCCTTGCGAGGCTCCTGGGATATGGCTGGGAACCCGCCTTTCCCTGCTGAGCGCTCTGCAGGTCCCTCCATGGTCCAGCCTCTACTGACCTCGCCACCCCCCCTCGCCTACCTCTCAACTCTACTTCCTACTCTTCAACCACCTTGATCTCCCTGCTCCCCAGATGCCCCCCCGACTCGCACCCAGAACACGTTTGAAGCCTCTTTACCGGCTTCATGCCTGCTCCTCCTCGACCCGGCCCACCTGCCCCCAGAGCCTTGCCGGGAGGGTGTCAGTGGCACCGTTGGGTCCATTCACGGCAATTCCACCTGGATCTTTAGGCAAAGGCGCCTGCCAACAGAGCTGGGCTCTGCGGGGAGCTTCCCAGAGGCCCTGGCTGGTGGGGGGGCCGCTCAGAGCACTGTGTCACGGGCAGAATCCACGTCCTAATTCCTGGAAACTGTGGAAAGGGATGTTGCAGACGTGATTAAGTTATGGACCTTGAGACGGGGAGAGTTTCCAGGATGATCAGGTTACGTCCAATCTAATCACGATGGGCCTTAAACACAGGGGACATTTCCGGGCTGGAGTCAGACAGAAATGTGACAACAGGAGCAGGGTCAGGGATGCACATGGGTGGCTTTGAAGCTGGGGAAAGGGGGCCATGAACCGAGGAATATGGGAGGCGGCTAGAATCTGGAAAGACAAGGAAATGGATTGTCCGCTGAAGCCTCCGGAAGGAACCAGCTCTGCCCACACCTTGACTTTCGCCCCGTGAGGCCCACCTTGGTCTTCCGACCTCCAGGACCATGAGACAGCAGATTCGTGTTGTTTAAGCGACCAAGTTCGTGGTGGTTTTTTTTACAGCAGCAACGGGAAACTCACACCACTGGCTTTGGAGTTAGCAGAACTGGGTCCGTTATCTTGGCTCCGGCGCTGAGTATCTGCGTGCCCCTGGCCGAGGAGCTCGCTCTCACCTTGACTTCCTCATTTATAAAACGTGCATCTACCTCATCAGGTGGTTCATCCGCTCAAGTCCTATTTCTTGCGCACCAACTACGTGCAGGCGCTTCTGCGTCCCCAGTGCGACACGGAGGAGGAGCTCAGCCCACGGCACCACCCGGACCCTGGTCCCGGCCCGTGGCGGACACTGGCGGGAATCTGCTCCTTTGGTCTTGCTGTGGAGTTGGGGGCTGGGCAGAGGGTGTTCTGTGGACTCTGAGCCCGGAGGAGGGACACGCGTGGGCGGACCCACGTGCTCCGGGACACGCGTGGGTGGACCCACGTGCTCCAGGACTCTTGAAGGCAGCCTGCTCGTCATCAGGGGATGGGGAGGGCTGAGCTGGGTCAGTGGCCGAGGTGAACGGTGGGATCCCAGAAGAGCAGGAAGCCCACGTGGAGGGCCGGGCTCTTTGTGACCTTGAAGGTTTAGCCACTTCTCCCTCCCCCCTCCTCTCCTTCCTCCTTTCCTCTTTTTCTCCTTTGCTTCCTCTCTCCTCCCTTCTGCTCTGCTTCTCCCTCCTCTTACTGTCTTTCTTCCACGAGTAGCAATTATGCTTAGTGAGTGTGTGTGTGTGTGTGTGTGTGTGTGTGTGTTGTTTTAGTCAATAAATCTAGTATCTAAACCTGACCCGCTCCTGGGTGGTCTCAGCAGCCATCGCCTCCAAGCCCCAGAGCATACACGAGCGAGAACAATCTGACAACACAAAAACGCTTTGAGGAGCCATCTCCCAGGGGCAGATTTGGGCCTCTGAACCTCCTTGCTGGGCGCCTCTCCTCCTGGTTGGGGTCCCCTTCCCGCCTTCCTCCCTTGTCCTGGGGAGGCCAGCTGGGTGGTGCTTGGGGCAGAGGCCCCGGGCTTCCGAGAACCCTGCAGGAAGCCTCTGTCACGCCTGCTGGTTTCATGAGGTGGTCTTGGACGGCTGACTAGACCCACCAGATTGGAGCCCAAGAAAATGAAGAATGGGGCCCCGCGAGGGTCTGACCCGGTGTAGAGTTTCATTCTGTTGGCTCAGATGCACCATGGTGAACACTTTCTGAAACTCTGGGGGCCCTTGCCATAGCCTGGAACTAAGCACAATGCTTCCAGCTGCCACGGAAATCACAGCCCCGGACGCCAGCCCCCAGCCTCCCCATCTTGGCTCTCCCTCCACCTCCTCCAAAAGCCCACCCATCACCGTCTGAACTCCACGCCACACGTCGAGGGACTCATTGTCTCCGGCAAGACCTGCTCATGCCCCCCTGTTCTCAGGGGGCATCACCACCATCCCCTCTCCCGGTCACCCAACTTCAAATCCGCGCACCAGCCTTTCCTCTCTCCCTTGCTCCACAGCTGACCCCGGCCACGCCACCTCCTCCAAGGACTTTGCCGGCCTCGCCAGGGAAGGTGTGCGTGTGCGTGGGATTGGCTCCGTCGCGGTCCCTCCGTCAGCCCCCAGCCAGTGGGCAGCACCCGGACGCGGGGCTTGTCGCGTTCACGGCTGCATCCATCCCTGGGCTGAGCACTGGGTAGGCGCCTGATGACATCAGGATAGATCAGCAGGGAAACAAACGCGCTCCTCTGACTCGATCACAGCACTCCAGCCTCTTGCAGAACTTCGCAAATTCCCTCTCAGAAGTAAGCCTCCTTGCCACTGCACACGGTTGAATTGTGTCCCCTACAAAGAGATGCCTATCCAGAGCTTCAGAATATGAACTCATTTGGCATAAGGGTTTTGCCAGATGTAATTAAGGTAAAATCTGGAGATGAGATCATCCTAAATTAGGGAGGACCCTAAATCTGATGACAGGTGTCCTTATAAGAGACAAAAGAGGAGGAGACACAGACATGGAGGGGAAGGTCGTGTGCAGACGGAGGCGTCTACAAGCCGGGGGTTGCTGGAAGCCCTCAGCAGCTGGGAGAGCCCTGGGGCAGATCCTTCTCCACAATCTTCAGAGGGAACAGGGCTGCCAACACACCTTGACTTTGGACTTCTGGCCTCCCGAACCAGGAGAGCATACATTTCTCTCGTTTCAATCCTCCCAGCTTGGGGTAGTTTATGGCAGCCCTAGGAGACCAATGCACCCTCCTTATTGGATCTAATAACCCACCCCAAGGAGCTCCATCAGCCCACCATAGATCCCGACCTCTCATCTACCTTGAAACCCGGTCTCTAGCTGGGGATGTGGCCTGTTCCTGTCTCCCCAGTGCCCCCCACTTGTGAATCCAGCCCATCTCCTGGGCCCCCAGCCGCCATCTCTCTGCCCCCTGTGGTTCTCTAGAGAGCAGACTTCCTTGCTCTGCTGCTGGAGAAGATGGACATTGTCGCCTCTGATGGCCTGGCATCTATTCCCCCCTCTTCTGGTAATGGTGCATTGGCTTTCCTTTAGGGGTGGGAGGCTATCCTCCCCCTACTTTCAACCCATGAGGTCTTCGTGGGGTCCATGACCCCGGGCGACTTAATCAGAGCAGTCCACTCTCTGTCCACGATGGCTCGCTTAGAGATGGGCACGTGACTGGTGGGTCAAGGAGATGCACTCATGGGCTTCCGGTGGGGCTGTGGGGAAGCAAGCCTTTCCTGTGGGATGGCTGCGGTGGGAAGCTGTAAACTGGGACCCACCGTGAGCCACTGTGTGGGGAGAAACTGCCTAAGAAAGAAGCCAGCAGGGAGGAAACCAGAGCTCAGCGTGGAGCAAGATACTTACAGCACCTTTAATGTGCCTGGGTCTCGCCATGTCTGCAATCCACCCTATCCCTCCAGATAGGCACTTTCATGAGAAGTGAAGCCCCACGTTTTTCCTTGAGCCACACTGAACTGAGTTTCCGCTCTTGTCAGCCAAAACAGCGTTGTTGACCCAAGAAGACAAACTGTACCTCCTCCCAGAGATGAACAAAAACGAGGGACCCAGGGAGAGTGTTTTCTTCTCACGCAGCCCTGATCATCTTCGGGGTCCTCTGGCCGGAGGCCACTTCTGTGGCTCTTGAGTCCCCACTGACCCTCTCCCCCCACCGTAACTGAAACGAGCCGCACTGATCTGGGAGCCGTCTCCCTGTTTTCAGGTCTCCCTCCAAATCACTGCTACGCTTTTCTTCCTAAAAACCCAGGCCTCCTGTCCCCCTCACCTCCACCCCACTTAGCTCCCAGCTCTGTAACTCACTTGCTGCTCTGTGGGTAATTGTGAAGACGCACAAGCTTATGTCTGAGTTGTTTGCCCGCCGCGTCTGCTCCAGACCTCGGGCTGCAGAGACGGGGGTGGTGCGACAGCCGGGGTGCCCCGTCTGTTCGCTGGGGGCTTGTTAGATGCCCGAGTCAACGACTGGCGCCAGCTCCGGGGGCCCAAACCCACCCAGAGCACCTGTGATGTGCCAGGCCTCATTCGAAGCACATCCCATGGCCTTTGATCCTGGGAAGTGGTGCTAATCGTCTCCGTGTCTTGTAGATGAGGACACGGGGGAAAGGGCTGTGGATTGACTCGTCCATGGCCGCGTGCGGCTGGTATGTGATGGGTGGGGGAAGGAGGTCCCTGGTTCCAAAGCCCACGTCTTACCAGGAAGGAAGCGGGGGAGGAGGAGAAGGAGAGAGAAAAGAAGGAGGGGG
>NC_041227.1:5057396-5156457 GCF_002837175.3 Physeter macrocephalus
TGTGTGTGTGTGTGTGTGTGTGTGAGTGTGTGTGTGGGTGGCGTCCCCGCTGCTACCCGCCGGCTGCCCATTACCACGTGCGTTTCGATGCTGGGCCTCATCAGTGTGCGCAGCGCATCTCTGGCCGAGCTGACTCACGCCAGCGCCTCGCCGGCCGGGTGAGTCACTCCCCGGCAGAGCCGCAGGGGTGCGGGCCGTGGGGCGCCGCGCCGAATCCCCACCGGCCTCCTGTTCTCAGCCTGAGCCGCGCCGGTCCGCCCACACCGCGCCTCTGGCCCTCATTGTCTTGAAAATGCCACTTCGTGAGCTGGGATGGGAGGGTGACGCCCCCAGAGACTGAGGACGCTCTTCCCAGCCAGACACAGAGGGCAGAGGGCAGGCGGATGCGCTGTCCAAACTGCCCGCTCGGCAGCCCCTCGGGTGCCCCTCACGTGCAGGCAGGGGGCGCCGCCGAGGTCATAGCAGCCCCTGCCCATCCGGGGAGACGGACAGCAGACAGACAGACAGATAAATAAGAAGGAGCAGACCGCATGGCGAGAGGGCTGCTCTGTGCTCCTTCGTAGGTGTTAGGACCACCTGAGACGTCGTCCACGTTTATCTGTGTCCTGAGCACACAGCCCTCAGTCAGGGCTGGACCCTGTGCCTGCACCAGCCTTGCCCACCCAGAAGGGGAGGCGGCGGGGGTGGAGGGCCTGCCGGCAGCCCCCGAGGGACGCCCCCCACTGGGCTCTCCCTCCACCCCACCCAGCACTGGGTGCTGCCTGGGTGAGCTCAGTCTACAAACTACATCCAAACACCCAGATTTGCAGAGAGCAATGCAATCAGCTTGACTTTCCCCAATGAGCTTGACTTTGGGGACTGGAGAAGTCAACGTGTAGCACTTTTCAAACCACTTATAGATCAGTTTGTGACCACTGATGACAGAAAGCGTGCTATAGTGGCGGGAGATTCCAAGATTTGGGTTTTGGCCGTTTCTTATTGCTGTGTGGTCCTGGCGGGGCTGTAGGCTGAAGCCACACACAGCCTTGGGCCTTCCTGCCACGCGTACTTCCCTTTGCCTGGCACCACCCTTGACTGGGATCCTTAGCAATTTTCTCCTCTGCAGCCAGTCCTAGGCCTCCCAAGTGCCCAGCTCGGGGATGGTTCAAGTTTGGGGTTAGAGACAGGTTTCTTGGGTGAACTGGCAAGATGGTGGAGGTCAAATCTGTTGAAGTTGGTTCCATGTCTGTTTGTGTCTCAAACTTTTCCTTCCGACACTCTGGTTCTCTCCTCTCCGGTTCTCTCCTCTCCTCCCGTGTCTTTGCCTTTGCTTTCTCCTCTCCGCACCTTCTTTCTCATCCTCTTCTTCCTCTCTTTCTCTCTCTCTCCTCCTTCTTACAGCTTCCCGGTTCCTCTTCTTCCTCTCTGAGTAGAATCCAAGGAACTCTAAGGACAGGACAAGAGTGGGCTCGTCAGGGTTCCTTGCCTTGATGACCCATCTCATACCGAGAATTGGGCTCCTTGTTGTATCTGCTGAAGTTGCTTTTCTAGAAGAGTCTGTGGGATACACACACCTGACGGCATAGTGGTGCCCCTCCAAAGTCACAAGACTAATTCGATTCCCAGTTCCCCTGTAGTTGGGTGCTAACTATGTGCCAGGGGCTCACTTTCTTGGAAGGAAGCCAGGCACGGTCCCAGCTGGCCTGAGTGCGAGGCAGAGGGTGGCAAGGCCGGCAGAAGAGCCGAGGAGAGGAGCGCAGGTCCAGGCAGGGAACCAATATGGCGCCGGGTGGAAGTGGCAATGGGGTGGCCCTGGGTGCAGCTCCGTGTGGTCTTGGTCAAGCCCCTTCCTCTCTTGGATCCTGTTTCCTGACCAATTAAAGGGAGGCCCATTCCCTTGCACGGGGATGACATGAGACACTTATTGAGTGCCTGGCCCACGAGAGGGTTCTGTCCTCACGCGAGGGCTATAGATGGAGCTGTGCCCCACCGTGATTCCCACGGGGCCGAAGAAGGAACAGACACGTTCTTTCCGCACGTTTCCCGCCTCTCTCTTGAGGGCTTCGGAGGCCAAGCTACGGGTTTGGACTCCCCGGTGGGATGGGGGGGAGGGACCAGCCCCGGAAGTCTGTGCTGGCCAAGGCGCAGTCTCATCCCTCGTGGCCTGTGGGGCGACGGACCTCGGGGGCTCTGGAGTAGCCGATATTGTTCTGGTTTCTGGGAACGTCCCTCTCTGCAACCTCGTTGCTGAGAAGCATCCAGTCTGGGGTCTCTGGAAGGCTCGCCTCCTTGTGTTTCCTTCCAGACTGATGTCCTGACAGCACTGTGTGCTGGGGTGGGGGTCAGAGGTGGCTCTCAGAATATTGTTTCCCTCGAGTAGCTCACACAACTGCTGAGGTATTGGGTGACATGCCCTCTCTAAGACCTGTCCCCAGAGACCCTGTCTTCCAGTGACTGCCAGGGCTTTCCATGCCAGGGTCACCTTTCCGGGGACCATCAACATATGGAACTTACTTTTAATTTAAGAGAACAACAGACCCCTCCCTTCCCTCCCTCCCCCGCCTCCTGCCACGGCCCCTGGCTGTCCCGGAAACACAGGGTTGTTGCTACCTCTGGGGTTTTGCTACTGTGTCCAGCCTGGAAAATCTTCTCCACCCAACCCCGCCTTGGCTTGGCCAAACGTTCCCAGGCTTTGGGGGCCACGCCAAGGCCCTGGAAGGACCAGGAAAGCCCCACAGACACCCTTGACCCTTCCCACCTCCCCATCACCCCCTGACCTCTGGGCTAGCAAACTGCATTGCTCTCTCCCTGAGCATCTCCTCTCCCCACCCTTGAGAGAGCGTCTGAGGAGGATAACAGAGCCTTGGGAGGGTCTGGATGAGAAGCCCGAGGGGCCTCAGCCTCGTGGAGCTGGGCGCTCCACAGAAAGCCCTGGCACGCCTGCCCGGGTTCTTGCTCCACGCCGGCCACTTTCTAACGGCCGAGATGCATCATTTGATATCGTCCTCACTGAAAGCCCATTTTGTAGGCGAGAAAGCCCCGTCTCAGGGAAGCCGAGTGGCCTGCCCAAAAGAGAGTGGTCCAGTGGGGACTTGACCCGGACTCTGGCCCCAAAGCCGGGGCCTCCTGCCTCCTCTGTGGACCGGCCCCCATGTCGGTCGAGCCCATCACGGCCGCCTTTTAACACCCCGCTGGGGGAGGGGCCGCTCCGATTACTTAACGTCAGTGACAAGGATGGGCTTTTGCTGAGATTCCCTTTGTCATGAGGGATTTAAGTCAGTTAGATTTGGGGTGGGCGGAGAGAGAAGGAGAGAGACAGGGAAGGGTGGGGTCATTGTGGCTAATTCAGTGCCTCGCACACCTCCCTCCGGGCCTCTCCTGGCTCCCCAGCTGTCACGTCACCAGCCACCCCTGCAGATGACAGCCTGTGATTCATTGTCGGCTACCTGCTTTCTCACTGCGGGGGCCCAGAGCGGGCTGGGGGGCAGCTGCAGGTTGACCCGACGCAGCACCCGGATGGTTTGCATTTGGGGAGAGGCTTGGTCTCACCCAAGTGTGCAGATAGCAGCCTCTCACCATCCTGGGTTGGAGTTTCTAAACAGTCAGATAACCTCACTCCCAGAGAAACAGCCTGAATGCCATTTACAGAGAGTGACACGGTTTCATGAGATAAAGCCTTGGGCATCCGTGAACCAATGTATGGTACTAGCCATGATGAAATGGCTGTTTTCTTAAGAGATACCCTAACCGAACGTCATCCGGAGCTCCGAGAGCTTCAGAGAAACTCCTCAGCTCTAGCCTATCGAAATTTCAGGCAAAATCCAAACATTTGTCAGTCTTATCACTACCGTGAAAATGATGTGTTTTTCTAATACTACGTGGAACCCACTTGCCAAGGGAGAGAGATGCCCCAGCTGCTTTCGGGGCTTAAAGCCAGCATCTTCACCCTTGTTTCACATAATGCACGCACAAAATTCCAATACCGGTTTCTAGAGGAAAGATTTTAGACGGGTGGCTTGTCCTCGAGAAGTTTAAACAGATAGAAGGGAGATAAATATCAAGCTTTCATTAGCTCCCAGTTTCCTTGAACTGGCTGGTTTTCTAAAGACTCCAGCGTGGGGAGACTAGAGCAAGTGGACAGCTAAATAACAGGACCTACTCCTTAAAAAAAAAAAAAAAAAAGACTATCCCCCCAAATCCCACCATTGTGGATCCCTCAGACGATGACGCCCTCAGACAGTAGCCCCACGGGCCCCCTTTGAAAAGGCACTATCCTCCCCCCACGCCCATGGTGTCTGTCTCTTCTGCCAGCCTTGGACAAATGGCTCCTTCCCCTGAGTTCCTAAAACATTTATCATCCCTACGATTCATGGGGCAATTAATCATGTGCTGCCTTGAATATGTCTTCTGTTGTTGTATTGAACAGCTGTTTAACCCTTATCAGTGGTGAAGTTTTCGATATCTTGTCTTTCTAACCAGACGTGGGCTTCCAGAGGGCTGGACAGGCGTCCACCTCTCTCTCCCCTGCCCGTAGCCAGAATGTGCCTGGTTTGTCACCATCGGGGGACGGGCTGTGTCTCCCATTAAGAGTCAAGCGCTTAGCACAGAGAATGGTTACTCGTAAGTGCCCAAGAGCCTTTGGATTAACATTATTAGTAGTATTATTGCTATCTGGTTTACTCAGATATGCATCCAGCACCTACCATATGCCAGGTGCTTCTGAAACCACCTGAAAACGGTGCCCATGGATTTCCCTGAGGCCTTCTGGAATGCAGTTGGAAACCCTAGACACTATTCCCTACTGAGAGGATGCATTTATCCCCTGGGTGAGAACTCGTCTTTCCTCCAAGGCCCTCGGTTGGTGTCAAGGACCCTTCAAGTCTGGGCAAAGTTGGTTGTTTTGGTCTCAAGAGCTGTGTGTGATTTTCAAAGAATAGAGGGTTTGTAGGCAGATCCTCATCAACTTCTTCCCCAGAGAAGTCAGGAAACGGCCAGAAGGGGGGAGGTGCTGCACAGGGGGCATCGCTGGTGTGGCAGGGGCTCAGGGAGGCCCGTGCTCACTGTGGCCGGAGATACCCATCCGTGTCCCAGCAACAACGCTTCCCGGCCAAGGGCGAGGGTAAAAAAGCACAGGGGGCTGGGGGAATGTGTGTGTATAGAGCAGCGGTTCCCCAACCTTTGTTGGCACCAGGGACCGGTTTCGTGGAAGACGATTTTTCCACAGACGGGGGCTGCGTGGCAGGGATGGCTCAGGCGGTAATGCGAGCGGCAGGGAGCGGCGGGGAGCCGCAGGTGAAGCCTCGCTCGCTCACCTGCTACTCACCCCGTGCTGTGCGGCCCTGCTCCTAACAGTACGTGGCCCGGGGGCTGGGGACCCCTGGTATATACAGAAACTACTTGCTTGTCATTTGCAATAAAATGGTTACCACTGGACGATCCAGTGGCGCTCTACCTACCTCCACCTACGCCAGCTCCCTCGTCTGATTTTTAAAAGTCCCTCTGGTTCCTGTGGGGAAACCTGGGAGCCCGGCGAGGGGGCCTGTCATGATGTCATGGGGCAGGGAGGCAGCGGGGGCACCAGGCGGGACCAGATGGAGAGACGCCGGTGTGTTCCAAAGCCCGCCTTCCTGAGCCCCACGCCTGGGTTTCCTCCCGCTTCCCCCAGCACCCTGCCTGTGTGTTGGTCTCCCCCATGAACGGGGGGCTCCCTGAGGGCACACACTCTGGCTGACTGCCCCTGAACCCTGGAAGGCAGGCAGGCCAGTCCTTAGGGCTCTCTTCCTGGTTCAGATCTTCCCAGGAATCCATCTGTGGGCTTTGTTACAGCACCCGGGCCCTGGAATAAGAGGAGGCTTAGCTCCCAGGCTGTACATTATTCCATTCAAAGCCTAGCCTTTTCAGCCATGCTTCATTCCTGCCTGGGGTTTATGACTCTCACGGGGTCCATTCTACCGCCCACTTTCCAGCAAAAGTGGGATTCAGGGACAGCTGGGACCAGCCTCAGGCCCAGGAGGAGAGGGGCCTACAATTCCCCAGAGGGCACCTGGCCCAGGGGACAGTGGGCCCTCTGTTAGCCTGTGGTGATGTTACAAGGACTTAAAGACTCTTCCGTGGCCCTGGCTTGCTTTTTAAGAAACAAAACAAGTTAAAAACATACCACTCCAGAAAACAAAGTAAAAATCAACGATGAGGGAATCCAAGGGGCAGGATGACCTGAGCTCCATCCTGCCCCTAAAGAAAGAAGGCAACGCAGGCCCTTCCTGAAGTCACCCTGGGAAACGGGGCTGCGTAGACCCCAGGGAGGGAGCTTGGCGCTGAGGAGGGGTGGGAGGTGGTACCCACCAGGGCAACAAGCCAGCCAGGCAGCTCTGGCTGTTAATGTTGCCTTCAGCTCTGGGGCGTCTGGATCTGAGGACAGCTCTGGATGCCCAGGGGCTGCTGTCCACATCCAGCCGCTGTCCTGATCACCCCTGGCGTGGACTGAATTGTGTCTCCCCCAAATTTCACATCTATCCAGAACCTCAGTGGGCTTATTTAGAAGTAAGGTCTTCACAGATGTACCTAGTTAAGGATCTTGAGATGAAGTTATTGGTGGGCCCTAAATTATTATTCAGGTGGGCCCTAAATCCAATGACCGGTGTCCTTATAAGAAGAGGAGAGGGGACTTCCCTGGTGGCAGAGTGGTTAAGAATCCGCCTACCAATTCAGGGGAGACGGATTCGATTCCCGGTCCGGGAAGATGCCACATGCCGTGGAGCAACTGAGCCCGTGCGCCACAACTACGAGCCTGTGCTCCAGAGCCCGCGAGCCACAACTACTGAGCCCGCGCGCCTCAACTACTGAGCCCGCGCGCCACAACTACCGAAGCCCGCTCGCCTAGAGCCCATGCTCTGCAACAAGAGAAGCCACCGCAATGAGAAGCCCGTGCACAGCAACGAAGATTAGCCCCCGCTTGCCGCAACTAGAGAAAGCCTGCGCGCAGCAACAGAGACCCAACGCAGCCAAAAAAAAAAAAGAAGAGGAGAGGAGAAGACAGAGACAGGGGGGAGAGGATGATGTGAAGACAGAGGCAGAGATTGGAGGGATGCAGCCACAAGTCAACCCTCAGAAGCTGGAAGAGGCCAGGAAAGGATCCTCCCCCAGAGCCTGCAGAGGGAGTGCGGCCGTGCCCACACCTGGATTTCAGATGTCTGGCCTCCAGAACTGGGAGAGATTAGATTCCTGTTGTTTTAAGTCCCCCCGGTTTGTGACACTTTGTTTCAGCAGCCCCAAGACACTGATACAACCCAAAGGAGGTTGAAATGGAGCCTGGGTGGGAAGTCAGTTGCAGAAATCAAAGACACTTGGATGGGAAGCTGCACAAAAGACGGGGGACTGGGCTGTGGAGGGCTGTTCCAGGCTGCATGGGGCTCTGATAGCCAGAAAGGTGGGGAAGAAATGGGTAGCCTAGAGACCATCCAAGATGGTGGACCAGGGCCCTCGGGACTTCTCCAGACGTGGGCTGGGCTCCAGGTCTGTGTCCGACATGGCTTCCCACTTCAGACCAGAGGCCCTGGGATGGCTGTGGCCAGGTGCAGCAGCAGACCTTCCCGGGGGTCCTCCCAACCAAGGGAGAGCCCCTCAGCCCTGGGCCCATGCGGGGGGCCAATGCCTTGACTCTGGCCAGGCTCCACCTGCCTCCCCTTCTGAGACCCTTTGCTGCAGGGTCTCTGAATAAAGAGTACCAGGGCCTGAGAGGGTCATGCCGTCCAGGTTTGAGCCCTGGCTCTCTTGCTTACTAGCTGTGCAGCCTTGAACAAGCAACTTCACTTCTCTGAGCTCCTCTCTCCCCCTCTTTAAAATGTTGGCCAAGCCTCTCTGAGCCTGTTTCCCCATCTGTAAAATGGAGGTACTAGGTTGTTAGAAGGACTAAAAGGAACTTGGCTGGGGGACTCTTAGCACAGGGCCCGGGCCAGGCGCATGGGCATTAGGGCTGTTGTTCATCTTATCTCGTGCTAAGGGGACAATTTCTCCATTGTTTTCCATCAGCCAATGGGTTGGCCGCACCACTGCTTGCCCGCAGTGCTCACCCCACCCGCAATTCATGTGGGAAGGGGGTGCAGAAGCCAGCTTCATGGAGGACCAGCGAGCTCACTTCAGGGGACAGGGCTGCTGTACGGGTTTCCGCAGCAGAAGAGTTAACGGCAACTTCAGGGTAGTGACCAGGGTTCCAAGAAACGTGCAATGTGGTTTGTTGCTTTCTGGACAGGCTTTGCAAAGGCCTCCTTGTCCCCTGCACCTTCCACGAAACCTTTTGAGCTTCATTCCTTCTTCCTTCTTTGGACAAATATCTATTGAGCACCTATAGTATGCCTGACCATCTGTGTTAGGGCCAGAGTCATGAGCTGCCCAGGCCAACCCAGATCCATTTTTTTTTTTTTTTTTTACCATTTTCATAGCATTTATTTTTATTTTTAACCATTAAAAAATTTTTATTCATTCATGCAGGCATTCAATGTAGTCATTCATTTCCTGCCGGCAGCCCCCGAGGGACGCCCCCCACTGGGCTCTCCCTCCACCCCACCCAGCACTGGGTGCTGCCTGGGTGAGCTCAGTCTACAAACTACATCCAAACACCCAGATTTGCAGAGAGCAATGCAATCAGCTTGACTTTCCCCAATGAGCTTGACTTTGGGGACTGGAGAAGTCAACGTGTAGCACTTTTCAAACCACTTATAGATCAGTTTGTGACCACTGATGACAGAAAGCGTGCTATAGTGGCGGGAGATTCCAAGATTTGGGTTTTGGCCGTTTCTTATTGCTGTGTGGTCCTGGCGGGGCTGTAGGCTGAAGCCACACACAGCCTTGGGCCTTCCTGCCACGCGTACTTCCCTTTGCCTGGCACCACCCTTGACTGGGATCCTTAGCAATTTTCTCCTCTGCAGCCAGTCCTAGGCCTCCCAAGTGCCCAGCTCGGGGATGGTTCAAGTTTGGGGTTAGAGACAGGTTTCTTGGGTGAACTGGCAAGATGGTGGAGGTCAAATCTGTTGAAGTTGGTTCCATGTCTGTTTGTGTCTCAAACTTTTCCTTCCGACACTCTGGTTCTCTCCTCTCCGGTTCTCTCCTCTCCTCCCGTGTCTTTGCCTTTGCTTTCTCCTCTCCGCACCTTCTTTCTCATCCTCTTCTTCCTCTCTTTCTCTCTCTCTCCTCCTTCTTACAGCTTCCCGGTTCCTCTTCTTCCTCTCTGAGTAGAATCCAAGGAACTCTAAGGACAGGACAAGAGTGGGCTCGTCAGGGTTCCTTGCCTTGATGACCCATCTCATACCGAGAATTGGGCTCCTTGTTGTATCTGCTGAAGTTGCTTTTCTAGAAGAGTCTGTGGGATACACACACCTGACGGCATAGTGGTGCCCCTCCAAAGTCACAAGACTAATTCGATTCCCAGTTCCCCTGTAGTTGGGTGCTAACTATGTGCCAGGGGCTCACTTTCTTGGAAGGAAGCCAGGCACGGTCCCAGCTGGCCTGAGTGCGAGGCAGAGGGTGGCAAGGCCGGCAGAAGAGCCGAGGAGAGGAGCGCAGGTCCAGGCAGGGAACCAATATGGCGCCGGGTGGAAGTGGCAATGGGGTGGCCCTGGGTGCAGCTCCGTGTGGTCTTGGTCAAGCCCCTTCCTCTCTTGGATCCTGTTTCCTGACCAATTAAAGGGAGGCCCATTCCCTTGCACGGGGATGACATGAGACACTTATTGAGTGCCTGGCCCACGAGAGGGTTCTGTCCTCACGCGAGGGCTATAGATGGAGCTGTGCCCCACCGTGATTCCCACGGGGCCGAAGAAGGAACAGACACGTTCTTTCCGCACGTTTCCCGCCTCTCTCTTGAGGGCTTCGGAGGCCAAGCTACGGGTTTGGACTCCCCGGTGGGATGGGGGGGAGGGACCAGCCCCGGAAGTCTGTGCTGGCCAAGGCGCAGTCTCATCCCTCGTGGCCTGTGGGGCGACGGACCTCGGGGGCTCTGGAGTAGCCGATATTGTTCTGGTTTCTGGGAACGTCCCTCTCTGCAACCTCGTTGCTGAGAAGCATCCAGTCTGGGGTCTCTGGAAGGCTCGCCTCCTTGTGTTTCCTTCCAGACTGATGTCCTGACAGCACTGTGTGCTGGGGTGGGGGTCAGAGGTGGCTCTCAGAATATTGTTTCCCTCGAGTAGCTCACACAACTGCTGAGGTATTGGGTGACATGCCCTCTCTAAGACCTGTCCCCAGAGACCCTGTCTTCCAGTGACTGCCAGGGCTTTCCATGCCAGGGTCACCTTTCCGGGGACCATCAACATATGGAACTTACTTTTAATTTAAGAGAACAACAGACCCCTCCCTTCCCTCCCTCCCCCGCCTCCTGCCACGGCCCCTGGCTGTCCCGGAAACACAGGGTTGTTGCTACCTCTGGGGTTTTGCTACTGTGTCCAGCCTGGAAAATCTTCTCCACCCAACCCCGCCTTGGCTTGGCCAAACGTTCCCAGGCTTTGGGGGCCACGCCAAGGCCCTGGAAGGACCAGGAAAGCCCCACAGACACCCTTGACCCTTCCCACCTCCCCATCACCCCCTGACCTCTGGGCTAGCAAACTGCATTGCTCTCTCCCTGAGCATCTCCTCTCCCCACCCTTGAGAGAGCGTCTGAGGAGGATAACAGAGCCTTGGGAGGGTCTGGATGAGAAGCCCGAGGGGCCTCAGCCTCGTGGAGCTGGGCGCTCCACAGAAAGCCCTGGCACGCCTGCCCGGGTTCTTGCTCCACGCCGGCCACTTTCTAACGGCCGAGATGCATCATTTGATATCGTCCTCACTGAAAGCCCATTTTGTAGGCGAGAAAGCCCCGTCTCAGGGAAGCCGAGTGGCCTGCCCAAAAGAGAGTGGTCCAGTGGGGACTTGACCCGGACTCTGGCCCCAAAGCCGGGGCCTCCTGCCTCCTCTGTGGACCGGCCCCCATGTCGGTCGAGCCCATCACGGCCGCCTTTTAACACCCCGCTGGGGGAGGGGCCGCTCCGATTACTTAACGTCAGTGACAAGGATGGGCTTTTGCTGAGATTCCCTTTGTCATGAGGGATTTAAGTCAGTTAGATTTGGGGTGGGCGGAGAGAGAAGGAGAGAGACAGGGAAGGGTGGGGTCATTGTGGCTAATTCAGTGCCTCGCACACCTCCCTCCGGGCCTCTCCTGGCTCCCCAGCTGTCACGTCACCAGCCACCCCTGCAGATGACAGCCTGTGATTCATTGTCGGCTACCTGCTTTCTCACTGCGGGGGCCCAGAGCGGGCTGGGGGGCAGCTGCAGGTTGACCCGACGCAGCACCCGGATGGTTTGCATTTGGGGAGAGGCTTGGTCTCACCCAAGTGTGCAGATAGCAGCCTCTCACCATCCTGGGTTGGAGTTTCTAAACAGTCAGATAACCTCACTCCCAGAGAAACAGCCTGAATGCCATTTACAGAGAGTGACACGGTTTCATGAGATAAAGCCTTGGGCATCCGTGAACCAATGTATGGTACTAGCCATGATGAAATGGCTGTTTTCTTAAGAGATACCCTAACCGAACGTCATCCGGAGCTCCGAGAGCTTCAGAGAAACTCCTCAGCTCTAGCCTATCGAAATTTCAGGCAAAATCCAAACATTTGTCAGTCTTATCACTACCGTGAAAATGATGTGTTTTTCTAATACTACGTGGAACCCACTTGCCAAGGGAGAGAGATGCCCCAGCTGCTTTCGGGGCTTAAAGCCAGCATCTTCACCCTTGTTTCACATAATGCACGCACAAAATTCCAATACCGGTTTCTAGAGGAAAGATTTTAGACGGGTGGCTTGTCCTCGAGAAGTTTAAACAGATAGAAGGGAGATAAATATCAAGCTTTCATTAGCTCCCAGTTTCCTTGAACTGGCTGGTTTTCTAAAGACTCCAGCGTGGGGAGACTAGAGCAAGTGGACAGCTAAATAACAGGACCTACTCCTTAAAAAAAAAAAAAAAGAAAGACTATCCCCCCAAATCCCACCATTGTGGATCCCTCAGACGATGACGCCCTCAGACAGTAGCCCCACGGGCCCCCTTTGAAAAGGCACTATCCTCCCCCCACGCCCATGGTGTCTGTCTCTTCTGCCAGCCTTGGACAAATGGCTCCTTCCCCTGAGTTCCTAAAACATTTATCATCCCTACGATTCATGGGGCAATTAATCATGTGCTGCCTTGAATATGTCTTCTGTTGTTGTATTGAACAGCTGTTTAACCCTTATCAGTGGTGAAGTTTTCGATATCTTGTCTTTCTAACCAGACGTGGGCTTCCAGAGGGCTGGACAGGCGTCCACCTCTCTCTCCCCTGCCCGTAGCCAGAATGTGCCTGGTTTGTCACCATCGGGGGACGGGCTGTGTCTCCCATTAAGAGTCAAGCGCTTAGCACAGAGAATGGTTACTCGTAAGTGCCCAAGAGCCTTTGGATTAACATTATTAGTAGTATTATTGCTATCTGGTTTACTCAGATATGCATCCAGCACCTACCATATGCCAGGTGCTTCTGAAACCACCTGAAAACGGTGCCCATGGATTTCCCTGAGGCCTTCTGGAATGCAGTTGGAAACCCTAGACACTATTCCCTACTGAGAGGATGCATTTATCCCCTGGGTGAGAACTCGTCTTTCCTCCAAGGCCCTCGGTTGGTGTCAAGGACCCTTCAAGTCTGGGCAAAGTTGGTTGTTTTGGTCTCAAGAGCTGTGTGTGATTTTCAAAGAATAGAGGGTTTGTAGGCAGATCCTCATCAACTTCTTCCCCAGAGAAGTCAGGAAACGGCCAGAAGGGGGGAGGTGCTGCACAGGGGGCATCGCTGGTGTGGCAGGGGCTCAGGGAGGCCCGTGCTCACTGTGGCCGGAGATACCCATCCGTGTCCCAGCAACAACGCTTCCCGGCCAAGGGCGAGGGTAAAAAAGCACAGGGGGCTGGGGGAATGTGTGTGTATAGAGCAGCGGTTCCCCAACCTTTGTTGGCACCAGGGACCGGTTTCGTGGAAGACGATTTTTCCACAGACGGGGGCTGCGTGGCAGGGATGGCTCAGGCGGTAATGCGAGCGGCAGGGAGCGGCGGGGAGCCGCAGGTGAAGCCTCGCTCGCTCACCTGCTACTCACCCCGTGCTGTGCGGCCCTGCTCCTAACAGTACGTGGCCCGGGGGCTGGGGACCCCTGGTATATACAGAAACTACTTGCTTGTCATTTGCAATAAAATGGTTACCACTGGACGATCCAGTGGCGCTCTACCTACCTCCACCTACGCCAGCTCCCTCGTCTGATTTTTAAAAGTCCCTCTGGTTCCTGTGGGGAAACCTGGGAGCCCGGCGAGGGGGCCTGTCATGATGTCATGGGGCAGGGAGGCAGCGGGGGCACCAGGCGGGACCAGATGGAGAGACGCCGGTGTGTTCCAAAGCCCGCCTTCCTGAGCCCCACGCCTGGGTTTCCTCCCGCTTCCCCCAGCACCCTGCCTGTGTGTTGGTCTCCCCCATGAACGGGGTGCTCCCTGAGGGCACTCACTCTGGCTGACTGCCCCTGAACCCTGGAAGGCAGGCAGGCCAGTCCTTAGGGCTCTCTTCCTGGTTCAGATCTTCCCAGGAATCCATCTGTGGGCTTTGTTACAGCATCCGGGCCCTGGAATAAGAGGAGGCTTAGCTCCCAGGCTGTACATTATTCCATTCAAAGGCTAGCCTTTTCAGCCATGCTTCATTCCTGCCTGGGGTTTATGACTCTCACGGGGTCCATTCTACCGCCCACTTTCCAGCAAAAGTGGGATTCAGGGACAGCTGGGACCAGCCTCAGGCCCAGGAGGAGAGGGGCCTACAATTCCCCAGAGGGCACCTGGCCCAGGGGACAGTGGGCCCTCTGTTAGCCTGTGGTGATGTTACAAGGACTTAAAGACTCTTCCGTGGCCCTGGCTTGCTTTTTAAGAAACAAAACAAGTTAAAAACATACCACTCCAGAAAACAAAGTAAAAATCAACGATGAGGGAATCCAAGGGGCAGGATGACCTGAGCTCCATCCTGCCCCTAAAGAAAGAAGGCAACGCAGGCCCTTCCTGAAGTCACCCTGGGAAACGGGGCTGCGTAGACCCCAGGGAGGGAGCTTGGCGCTGAGGAGGGGTGGGAGGTGGTACCCACCAGGGCAACAAGCCAGCCAGGCAGCTCTGGCTGTTAATGTTGCCTTCAGCTCTGGGGCGTCTGGATCTGAGGACAGCTCTGGATGCCCAGGGGCTGCTGTCCACATCCAGCCGCTGTCCTGATCACCCCTGGCGTGGACTGAATTGTGTCTCCCCCAAATTTCACATCTATCCAGAACCTCAGTGGCCTTATTTAGAAGTAAGGTCTTCACAGATGTACCTAGTTAAGGATCTTGAGATGAAGTTATTGGTGGGCCCTAAATTATTATTCAGGTGGGCCCTAAATCCAATGACCGGTGTCCTTATAAGAAGAGGAGAGGGGACTTCCCTGGTGGCAGAGTGGTTAAGAATCCGCCTACCAATTCAGGGGAGACGGATTCGATTCCCGGTCCGGGAAGATGCCACATGCCGTGGAGCAACTGAGCCCGTGCGCCACAACTACGAGCCTGTGCTCCAGAGCCCGCGAGCCACAACTACTGAGCCCGCGCGCCTCAACTACTGAGCCCGCGCGCCACAACTACCGAAGCCCGCTCGCCTAGAGCCCATGCTCTGCAACAAGAGAAGCCACCGCAATGAGAAGCCCGTGCACAGCAACGAAGATTAGCCCCCGCTTGCCGCAACTAGAGAAAGCCTGCGCGCAGCAACAGAGACCCAACGCAGCCAAAAAAAAAAAAGAAGAGGAGAGGAGAAGACAGAGACAGGGGGGAGAGGATGATGTGAAGACAGAGGCAGAGATTGGAGGGATGCAGCCACAAGTCAACCCTCAGAAGCTGGAAGAGGCCAGGAAAGGCTCCTCCCCCAGAGCCTGCAGAGGGAGTGCGGCCTTGCCCACACCTGGATTTCAGATGTCTGGCCTCCAGAACTGGGAGAGATTAGATTCCTGTTGTTTTAAGTCCCCCCGGTTTGTGACACTTTGTTTCAGCAGCCCCAAGACACTGATACAACCCAAAGGAGGTTGAAATGGAGCCTGGGTGGGAAGTCAGTTGCAGAAATCAAAGACACTTGGATGGGAAGCTGCACAAAAGACGGGGGACTGGGCTGTGGAGGGCTGTTCCAGGCTGCATGGGGCTCTGATAGCCAGAAAGGTGGGGAAGAAATGGGTAGCCTAGAGACCATCCAAGATGGTGGACCAGGGCCCTCGGGACTTCTCCAGACGTGGGCTGGGCTCCAGGTCTGTGTCCGACATGGCTTCCCACTTCAGACCAGAGGCCCTGGGATGGCTGTGGCCAGGTGCAGCAGCAGACCTTCCCGGGGGTCCTCCCAACCAAGGGAGAGCCCCTCAGCCCTGGGCCCATGCGGGGGGCCAATGCCTTGACTCTGGCCAGGCTCCACCTGCCTCCCCTTCTGAGACCCTTTGCTGCAGGGTCTCTGAATAAAGAGTACCAGGGCCTGAGAGGGTCATGCCGTCCAGGTTTGAGCCCTGGCTCTCTTGCTTACTAGCTGTGCAGCCTTGAACAAGCAACTTCACTTCTCTGAGCTCCTCTCTCCCCCTCTTTAAAATGTTGGCCAAGCCTCTCTGAGCCTGTTTCCCCATCTGTAAAATGGAGGTACTAGGTTGTTAGAAGGACTAAAAGGAACTTGGCTGGGGGACTCTTAGCACAGGGCCCGGGCCAGGCGCATGGGCATTAGGGCTGTTGTTCATCTTATCTCGTGCTAAGGGGACAATTTCTCCATTGTTTTCCATCAGCCAATGGGTTGGCCGCACCACTGCTTGCCCGCAATTCATGTGGGAAGGGGGTGCAGAAGGCAGCTTCATGGAGGACCAGCGAGCTCACTTCAGGGGACAGGGCTGCTGTACGGGTTTCCGCAGCAGAAGAGTTAACGGCAACTTCAGGGTAGTGACCAGGGTTCCAAGAAACGTGCAATGTGGTTTGTTGCTTTCTGGACAGGCTTTGCAAAGGCCTCCTTGTCCCCTGCACCTTCCACGAAACCTTTTGAGCTTCATTCCTTCTTCCTTCTTTGGACAAATATTTATTGAGCACCTATAGTATGCCTGACCATCTGTGTTAGGGCCAGAGTCATGAGCTGCCCAGGCCAACCCAGATCCATTTTTTTTTTTTTTTTTACCATTTTCATAGCGTTTATTTTTATTTTTAACTATTAAAAAATTTTTATTCATTCATGCAGGCATTCAATGTAGTCATTCATTTATTTTTGTTTTATTGAAGTACAGTTGATGTACAATATTATATAAGTTACAGGTGTACAATAGTGACTCACCATTTTTAAAGGTTATACTCCATTTATAGCTAGTATAGGATATTGGCTATAGCCCCTGTGTTGTACAATATATTCTTGTAGCTTATTTTATACATAATAATTTGCACCTCTCAATCCCCTACCCCTATACTGACCCTCCCCCTTCCCTCTCCCCACTGGTAACCACTAGTTTGTTCTCGGTATCTGTGAGTCTGCTTCTCTTTTGTTATGTTCAGTAGTTTGTTGTATTTTTTAGATTCCACACATAAGTGACATCATACAGTATTTGGCTTTCTCTGTCTGACTTATTTCACTTAGCATATACCCTCTGAGTCTATCCATGTTATTGCAAATGGCAAAATTTCCTTCTTTATGATGGCTGAGTAGTATGCGATTGTGTGTGTGTGTGTGTGTGTGTGTGTGTGTGTGTGTATACCACATCGTCTTTATCCATTCATCTGTTGATGGACACTTGGGTTGCTTCTATATCCTGCAGGCCAGCTCACATCTAGTGGACAACACAAGGTGTTGAGATAGAGACTTATGGGAAGACCCAGCAGGAGGGTGCAGCCAGAGGACTTCTCTGAGGCGGAGTCATTTGAGCTGGGACTTGGAGGTGAGGAAGAAGCCAGCCATGGGAGAAGCCAGGACAAGAGCATTTTAGGCAGAGAGAACAGCAGATGCAAAGGTCCTGGGGAGGGGAAGGTTTGGCCAGTTCTAAGAATGTATCCAAGGCTCCCATGGCTGGATAGCAGTGGGTCCCACTGAGGAGCAGGGATGCAGGATTGCCATGTGATCAAAGACAAATGCCCTAGTGAGACAACCAACACACTGGCATGCCACTTCCTCTAGGAAGTCTTCCAGGCTGGCCATGGTGGAGGTGAGCCGTAGCCCCTCAGAAAGCCTAGGCCTTCTACCATGGCCTCATCTGGCCATCGGCACTCTGCCTCCTAAGGGTCTTCGTTTTATGACGAGTGGGTGTCTAATCCTCCCGAGATACACAGAATAGGGTGATAAGACGTCTGTTACTCCACTGATCACCAGGATAGATGTGACACATCTGGCTGGCCAAGTGGGTGACCCCTTATCTCCCAGAGCTACATACTGAGAGACCTTCCCAAGGAGGAGCAGCCCAGAGCTCTACGTCAAACAGAACCCCGGAGCTACATGTGCAGCGAATGATCAGCAATGCCCGCTAGGAGCGCGGGAGGGAAGAGTGGGGGCAGGCACCCCTTGTATTTGGCATCCTTCATCACTGAGAGCCTCATTCCCCCTCCCCAAAGCCCCATATATTTTCTAGGTCTCAACCCAGTGGCATATACATGACAGATGTTAAAAATATTTGTTATTTGATCGATAGTTTATTCAACAGTCATTTTATAGCCTAGTGACTACAAGCTAGATTAAGCGAGGGGGAGAAGAGCGTGAGGGGGTGGAAGGATCTGTCTGCTGGAGAGGAGACTGGGCTGGGGGGCGGGGGATGTGCCAAAGACCAAGATCTCGCCAATCTGGGCGTAAAGAAGTCATTTTTCTACGCCTACTAAGTACGGACGACGTGCCTGGCGCTGTCCTGGATGCTGGAAGTGCCGTGGTCCCCGCTCAGGAAGGCACCTTCCTGTCTCTAGTCTGGTGAACTCGATACCGGGGAAACCGTGCCTGCCTCTCCCAAGGCCAGGTCCCCAGGGCAGAGATGCTGGGCCGCTGTGGGAGTCCCCGCACTCCCTCCGCGGGGGGGCGGGGGGGATCTGCGCTGTTTGACAAACACTCTTAGGAAAGCAGCCCTCGGCAGGCAGGCAGGCGGGAGAAAGGCCCTCTTTGATGGGGCCGCGTCAGAGTCTGGAGCTTAAATTTTCTTCTTGAGAAAGGAAAAATGCCATCGAGACCCACACCCGCAAATGCATAAATGTGGGCGTGATTCAGTAACCCACACATCAGCCATTGTTTTCTCTGAGTAACTCCTCCTGAACAAGACATCAACGGTATGGTCACTGTCTACATTTTTCCACTTTTTCCAGAGCCAAGAACCAAGGGAAAAAAATTAAAAATGAAAGTGTAAGAAAAGTAAAGCTTAGGCCATACCCACCCCAGTCTGGGGAGCCGTGTAAGGGAGGTCCTCAAAGAACCGCCAGGCCCCAACCGGCCTTCCTTGTTGGGATCTGATGTGCTGGAGGTCCGCAGACCCCTCTCTCCCTGCAAGGCGGGAGCACATCTCCCACCGAAAGGGGCTGACGCTCCTGTAGGTCACAGAGCAGCAGGGCCACGGGCGCTTCGGGAGGGTTCTCTGCACCCTGCGGGCCTTTCTGAGCACTCAGAGGAGGCGACATCTTCTCCCAAGAGAGGGGCCTCCTAGGCGATGATGTGTCCCGGTCCAGGCGAGGGGTTGCCTCGCACCAGCTTGGGGCCCAAGTCTTTCCGGGTTCCCCACGGTGTCAATGTGCTCCAGCCCTCGAGGCACCAAGAGCCTTCCCCTCGAAGGCCGCCACGTCCTGACAGTGACCAGCCTTGGGGACCCCATCCAGGGCCTTGGGACATAAAGAGCAGTGGATCTCAACTGGGGGTGTCTGACAACGTCTGCAGACATTTTTGGTTGTTACAGTTCAGGTTTTCCACTGGCCTCTCATGGGTGTGGACCAGGAAAGCTGTTACACACCCTAAAACGGACAGGACAGCCTCCCAGGAGAGAACCACCATCCAGCCCCCAGGCTGGGGACCTGATCTAGAGAGATTTCTCTCCGGCTTCCCTTCTTTCCAACGCTTTGCGGCCACGTGGAAACTCCTCCTTTTGTCTCTCAGGACTCCCCTGTGGGTCAAGCATATAGGTGCCCACTTGAGGAGCGGACCAACTGAGGAGTCCGGTGGGGAAGTGACCTCCTTGAAGGCCGGGGACAGTCACTGGACAGCTGTTCCTGCCCCTCCCCACCTCCCTCACTCTGTCCTCCTCGGTTCTTTGATGGTGGCCTGTTGCACCTTTAAAAGCAAGTGAGAGAGAGAGAGCGCCAGAAACAGTCCTGCAACCTTTTCCACCAGAGGAAAGAACGTGAAGCCAGCTGGAGATCCGTGGTTGTTAAAAGACGAAAACAAATCAGAAAGAAAGAAAATGTTCTTAATGGTGAATCTCCCTGGAGCAGAGAAGAAAGCGCTGGCCAGCCCTCGTGTCACAGGGAGACGTTCTGGAGAAGTTTTGGGAGAAGGGCCTCGGAATCCTTCCATTTCAGGTGACGGCCAGGGCAGGCGACCACAGGGATGGGGGAATGAGACCACCCAGCCGGTGGAAGCCCGCCAGACCCAACGTTGAAAGGAAAGGCCGACTCAGAACCTCCTCTGTGGCTGTAGCTTGCAGGGACTGGATGGAGGCTTCCAGGCCAGAGGAACTGCCGCTCTCAGACCACAGCCCTTAGGGGCACAAAGCGTTTCAGAACTGGAGAGGGAGACGCGGAGGTGGCCCACAAGTAAAGCCTCGAGGAATGGGCAACGGCCTGATTTGATTCAGCCAAACCCCAAGTCCTTCGGGCAACATCACAGAGGCTGCCGTTCCCTCTCCCTGAGACACTCTTCCCCAGACAGTTCCTCTGCTCCAGTGTCACCTCCTCCTAGAGGCCTTCCCGGATCATCCTTCATGTGATTCTACTGTCTGCCATGAGGCGGGGACCTTGCGTCTTGCTGGCCACGGCATCCACAGCAGCCGGTTCTGTGCCTGGCACACTCTCAATATCTGCCCCACCCCTGTTCCTGGGGGCTCTGCTACGTTTGTCCTCGGAGGACTTGCTTACAAGGTGCTCTTGGCTGAGCGGGCTTAACCAAGATCATCGTGGGCGGCACTAGTAGATTCCCTCAAAATTTACAACATGATTGAGGGGTTGGGTGTGGGCCCTGGAGCCAGCCGGACCTGCGTTCCATCTTGGCTCTGCCTCTCCATGACCTCAGGAACGCTGGCCCCTAGGACCGTTTGGAGGGTTATTTGAGATGACTCGTATCGGGTGCTGAGCCCAGATGTAGCACAGCACCTCCTCCCCGCGAGGAGAAGCATGGTTAGGCAGAGTTTCTTGAAAAATGGGATGCTTTTTCTTCGTGAGCCGAGAGCCTGGGGATGTTTCTTTCCCACTAGGTCCTTTGGGGGCTACCAAATCTTTCCAGCCTCCGCGTGCCTCTCATTTTAAGAACAAGGAGCTGTGAAAAAACTGCTCCCACACGTGGGAAGCTCAATCATGGGATTTGCATGAAAAGCATCCCAAAGCAGCCTTGTTTAGCATTCAGACATGCATGGCCCCTTCCCACTACCCTGTCCAGGTGTTAAAGATGGCCCATCAGAGCCTCCTGCACTGGAAACAAAGAAGTTGTCTGTTCAGTCACCGCTGCCCATACCCGGCATTGCTGTCAGGGGCCCAGGGAGCCCCGCTGCAGCCAGGCCAGCCTCTGGGGAAGGGATGCTGCCCCGCCATCTCTCCTGGATGTTGTCCAGGCCCCCCCAGCAATCCACCCCCCAACTCAGGAGACAAGCCTATCAACGATTCTTCATTCTGGGCTGGTGACGGCCCGGCTCCCCAGGAGCGAGGAAATCGTCACACCTGGGGGCTCCCTCCTATCACTCTGGATCCGTCTGTTGCCTGGAAAGTTCCTCCAGGACCAGGGCCATTGGCCAAAGCTGACACAGGGGGGAAGAACAGCCCTCATTTCACACGGAGCTGCACTCTGAGCCCGTAGCCCTGCCACCGGCATGCCAGCTCACGCAGCCTCCGGCTTAGCTTCAAGCCCAAGCGCCTTTGGCAGGGCTGCAGTCAGCCTGCTGGGGCCTCATGCACTCTCCATGAGCCAAACATGGGGTCCGGGGCCGTCCCCGGCTCTGTTCCCACCGTGGGAACCGCCTCTCACTCCCAGGAGGTCCATCATTCGCTTCCTATTCATTTGTTCTTTCATTCACTCCACAAATGTTTACAAAGCCCTCACTCTGCCCGAGCATAATATAGAAACGAATATGTGGTCCCGCAGCTCTCTGTGGCTCTGAAATGGACATAAGGAAATCCTTGTTTTCGGACTTTGGGGCCGGCCCAGCATCGACTTTCCCTTCTTCCACTAACAGCACCCTGATTTTCCTTGGGAAGGCCTCCCCACACCTGCCTCAGCCCTTGTGGGTGAGCCGGGCCAGGCCAGACAGACCCTCCCTCCCCCAGGGATAAAGATTGATTGGTTCTGGGATCTGGGATGAAGAGGCAGGTGACCTACATCTGGCCAGTGAGGCTCAGTTCTGGGACCTTTACTGGAATGACCAGTGAGTCCAGAAACGCTGGCCGAGGCCAAAGAGTCCATTCATCTTCCATCAATCCAGGAAGGCTTTTTGAAGGTAGAGCTTCGGGTCTTAAATGATGGGAGAGAAGTGAGTGCAGCCGGCCCTCCCACGAGGTGACCAGTCATCTTCCGACCCAGGAGAAGCTGGCTGTGTTCTAAGCCTGTGTATGGCTTGGCTGAAGGGTCCGAGTCCTTTCCCCAGCATGTAAGCGGTTCCCTGCTTCCGTCCCCTCTGACCTGCACACCCAGCCCACTTCCCACTCGGGAACAGGCCATGATCTAAGTGATTTAGTGAGAAGTGAGAGCCACTCTCCCAGAGACCCACACAGAGGAGGTGCTGGTCTTTGTCGGGGACCCGGGGAAGGTACTAATTCTTCTCAGGGGGACTCCGGTGTGCTGAAGGCCACGCTGGGAGTCGAGCTGGGTTCAAGGCCAAGTCCTGCCACCGGGCAGCATGTGACCTTGGCCAAACGGCTTCCCTCCTCCGGCCTCCGTGGTCTCTAAGTGTCTATCTAATAAATTCGTTATTTCTAAATGAATTAGACAGAAATGCTGAGGCCGGGAGGCTTGGAACAGGAGCCACAGTATGTGTGGCTTGGGGCGGTGGCTGCTATCTGTCGTGTTCTGAGAGGTCTCCCCTCTGCCGAAAGGGGGCCCAACTCCCCGAGATCAGTTCTCCCCTTTCGTTTTTCTTCTGTTCCAGGAAGAACAGCGTAGGCAATTCTGTGCAAAAAAGGCAGAAGGGCTCTGCGTTGCTAATGGCATCCCGGGGAAATGAAACGTAAAACCGTGTGAGTTATTCAGCTTCACATAATGCTTTTATCAGGGGCCTGGAAAGAACTCCTTAGCAGGAGGAAGCCTGATTTCCTTGGAAAGATGGAATTCTGGGGAGACCAGCAGGGAGCCGGGCCCTCCCAGCACAGACGCAGGGTGGAAAGATCTGCAAGTCAGCCCGAGGCAAAGACCAAGACGTGAAATTTCTCTCCCTCCCTCTCTGACACACACGCATGCACACACACAGCAAGACCATGGTTTATCCCCACTTTTCAAAGGAAAAGCTGTGCGTGGCCTCTCACGTGGCCCACTTTGAAAGATACCTTGACTCCAGGATGCTTCTAGAATAAAATCCAAACGCCCGACTTCCAAGGCCAACGAGGCCCTCGGCTCCGACCTCACCCCGCACGCTCTCCCCTCCTTCACGACCCGCCAGCCTGTCGGCTCCTTCCTGTTCCTCAAAGGCTCTGGCTTGGCCCACCCCGGAGCCCTTGACCTCGACCTTCAGTCTGAGCCTCTATGACTGGCCTTCCCCGCTGTCCTTCAGATCAAGGTCGCTTGTTCTGAGAGGTCTTCCCTGAAACATCCCTGGTCTAAAGCAGGCCACTTTTTTTTAAGTTTTCTGCTGGCAAATCCTTACTTTCTGAGATCGCATTATTTATTTGTTGTTTATTTCCTGATCCTCCCTCCTGGCAAGGGAACTGTCGGAGGACAGGCGGCACACGGGTTTGTCCGTCCTGTGTCCCAAGTCAGGAACGATGCCTCCAGAAACTTGCAAGAATCTCCTTGTGGCCCATCCCGGTTACATACGTGGAAGAAAGGGGATTCTAGGAAATGTTGTTCAGCCTGGCCAAGTGCTATGGTCTGAATGCTTGTTTTCCCCCACTGCCCCCCGAAACTCCTGTGTTGAAAGCCTAACCCCTGAGGTGACGGTATTAGGAGGTGGGGCCTTTGGGAGATGACTGGGTCACGAGGGTGGAGCCCTCATGAATGGGACTAGTGCTCTTATACAGGAGGACCCGCCGAGCTCCCTCGCCCCCTTCCACCGGGTGAGAAGACACCAGTTATTCACCAGGAAGAGGGCCCCCACCAGTGGTCGACCCTGCTGGCACCTTGATCTTGGATCTTCCCAGCCTCCAGGACTGTGAGAAGTAAATTTCTGTTGTTTATAAGCCACCCAGTCTGTGGCATTTTGTTCTAGCAGCCTGCCTGGACCGAACCGGGCAACCGAGATAGCAAGTTAGCATATTGGAGAGCCATCCTGAATCAGTAATGACTGATGGAGTGAGTGAGTGAGTGGTTTTGAATTAAGGTGTGAACTCCTTAGGCTGGAACATCATTCTCATTATGGTGCATCTTCTACCTGCTCACCTTCCTCCCAACCATCTTTAAGGGTCAGGAACACCCACGCTCGTTTGAGCGCCCCGTCCCCCAGAATACTGCTCTTCACCCATCCACTGGCTGGCCCTCAGCACCTTTTAAGATTCAAGCTTCTAGCGATGGCTCCTTTTGGAGTTATTTTACACCAAGGCTGAGTCACAGCCTTCCTCTGTGCTCCCCTGCTGGCTCTCCTCCCTGGAAGCCACCATTGTTCCATGTTTCTTGCGTCTCTTTCTAGAGATGTCTAGTCATTTGCCAGCAAAACACATATATAATTCTTCCTCATGTGAAATAGAGCACACGGTATTTTTTTTTCTGGATCTTGCTTTTTTTTTCTCTCTCTCTTAACACTGTATCTTGGAGACCTTTCCAGATCAATATATACTGAACTGCTTTATCCTTTTTAACTGCTCTACAGGATTCCATATGGATGGACCATAACCTATTGCATCAGTGGCTTTTTGCTGGGAATTCAGATTGTCTGCCCGTTTTCACTCTGATAAACAACATTGCAGTGAACATCTTTGTACAGGACCATATCATGCCTCTGCCCCTTCCCCACCTGGACAACTTCTGATGCTCTATGAGATTCCCTCTGAGAAGCCCCCATTAATCTTCATTAAGTGAGGCCAGCTGCCCCTCTCTGGCTTCCAGGCAGCTGGTGGGTATGTCCCCTGTAACACTTACTGGAAGATATTTATTGAAGTGTCTGACTTTCCTTGTGTCCGGTTCATCTCTGAACCTCCAGCATAATCCACAGTGCCTGACACAGAGTAGGCACGAGATAAGTGCTTATGAGTTGAATGAATGTCACATTTAAACCCCGGACCTTCAGGGGACTCCAAATGTCGCTCCTTCTGCATCGTCACCTCCCCAGTGTTTACGGGGCTCAGTGGGGCTCTCTCCTGGCCCCTCGCCCACCTGCTTCCGAGCCCCGCTTCTTCAGCTTCACCCATGCTGCTTCCCCCTCTCCGGAATGCCCTCCCCTTTCTGAAGCCCTTTCCCATCCTTCAAGGAACGGGTCCTCCTCTGCTTCCTTCATGAGGAAGCTTTCGCTGAAATATGAATCTCTCCCTTTTCTGAACCGCTGCTGCCTTTATAGTCAGCTTTGGCATATTTTTTCGAGCTCCAGCGCTCACTAATTGTTTCCCGTCTGTTGGTTTTGTGTCCCCAGCTAGACTGTGAGTTGAGAGCAGAGCGTCTCACGTGACTCCAGCGGCTCCATGATGCCGTGTTCATGGTAGCTGTCCAATACTTCTGTATCGGTAAAGCAACTGGTGCCTTCGTTGACTGAGTGGGATCTTAATGCCGATGGCTGGAAATGGTACTCAGGGCACCAAGGAGGTGCTAAACATCTCAGTCCTGGTGACCGTTGAAGCAGGAGACGTGACCCATGTAGAAAAGTCTGTGGGAGCTTGGTTCCTCCCTAGACCTCTACCCCACCCTGCTTAGACTGGGTCTTCGGCAAGAGTGAGTCCCAGTTACGTCAAGTCATGTCACTCTGTGGTCACCCTGGGCCTGCACACAACTCTCCACTGAATGTTGCAAAGTGGCACACGCCCTGCTTCCCCGGCTCCTTGGGCGAAACAGGGCACCTAGAGAGAATTGAATGAGTTTCACCCAGACTCATGCCCGGTCATATTTCCATAGATCATTTGACTCCAGTCTGACTCACTCAGCCTCTATTTCCACCAAAAAGACATGAAGCACACCATTGATCCCATCAGGGGAGAATAGCTGAGTCACATCTAATAGAGCCAAAGGAAACACTTAACTAGGTTTGTAACTGAACTCTGGAAGCAAAAAAAGAGAAAGAGGGTGGGTACCAGAGACGTGGGTTTACCCCCGACGATCCAACCTTGAGGCTCAAATTGGTTTAGACTTTGGCTGAGGATGAGCCGGCCTTTCAAAGGAGATCTGCCAATTGGAGATGCAGAATTCAGCTGGATTTTTCTCCCTCTGTCCTCAGTTTATACACACTTCTCGCTAGCCCCAATACACCTCGAGCCATTTGGGCTTATGGATGCCTCCTGATCACAGGTAGCTGGCCCTAAAGGCATCTACCTGGACTTCGCTTTGGTCCGGCCTGGCCTCATAAACCTCACATCCCAAACCCTGGGCTTTGCTTGTAAAACAAGGATCCATCTTCCCACTGGGATGTGCTGTAACCTGCCTCATTCCACATCCCCCATCAGCAGTGCTCGAATGTCATTCATCGAGTCACGCTCAATGAGCAAGTGCTTCCCCTGGCAGTGCCTGCCCTCCCCACGGCCCCTGACGAGTGGAGAAGGCAGATGTGGAAACAGACCAACACAAGACAGCGTGGCGTGTCCTCCAGGCCGTGAGTGGACGTGGTGCTTTGTGCTCCAAGAAGGGGAAGTGACTGATGTTGCCTGCGGGGCTGGGGACAGGCTCACTGGTGACATTGGAACCTGATCTTGAAAGGTGAGTGAGTCTTCCAGGGGGAGGGGGTGGGAGTGGAGGAAAAAATTCAAGGCAGAAGCTATCAGACGCCAAAAGGCACAGAAATGGTAAACACGGAGGGTGGGGACAATGTTCCACAAGGCATAGGATTCCCCGTGGGTGTGGCTCGAGAGACATGGGCACTACGGGCATTTGGAGGCAAAGTTAAGGAGTTCCTTTTTTCTCCATATGCAGTAGGATGACAGAGCAGGCATCTAATCAGGAGAGAAGCACGACCAGATTGATCTTTTGGGGAAGGTGATGGTTTAGAGAACCTCCTGCATCAGGGACCAGCATCAGAGGCGTGGAGACAAGGCTGAGAGGCCGCTGTTGTGATTTTCCAGGCAAAAGGGACAAGACCAGCGGAGTGGCCGTGGGCACGGAGGGGGCGGAAGGACCACCCATACGTAGGAGGAGGGATCTTTTGCATTCTGGTTGTGGATGGTATGTTGACTCAGGCAAGGAGGATCTAGGATGGCGGATGGTGCCAAAGGCTCTGCTTAGGGGCTCGGCTGACTGGTGGCGCCACCGATGAAGATCAGGAATCCAGGAGGAGGAGTATACCTAGGTGGGAAGCCAGGGGTTCACTGTGGGACGGGGAGGACGTCCAGGAGGCTCTGTGCGGTTGGACACGGTGGAGTCTGTGGAGAGAACCTCTCGCCAGGTGGTCCCTGAAACCACGGGCAGGTAAAGGGTAAGATAAGAAAAGCAAGAACCAAACATCTGGGGACTGGGCCACAGACAGACTACAAAGGAGTGAGTTTCAAAGCGAGGCAGATGGCCGTGTGTGAAGGGCACAGAGTAAGGATTGAAAACTGGCTTGAGGCAGAAACCTGCTGCACTGGAGTACCCAACGCCCATTTTCTTGGGTCCAACACACTGATTTCAAAAGGGGCGAACCTGCAGTGCATTGTGTTTGGGTGGCTCAGACCCAGCCGCCCTCACCTTCCTGAGTCCAGAAGTGGTCACATGACCTAAGCCCGACCAATCAGATGATCACTACTCTCTGGCCACAGGTTGGTGTTTAGGGTCCAGGGATGAGGATGGGACTAAGACAGGCCAGTGAGAGTCAGTTCTAGCGTCATTTCTACTGGGGTTCCTATGCCATGAGACACCAGGGCTGGGCTTCCAGATATCAATTTGCCACCTCCTGGGGAGAGCTAGCCCGAGCATGAAACCCACGCAGAGGAAGGAAGAGCTGAGAGCTAGACTCTTGTGGATAGCATTTCCCCTCTGGATCCAGCTCTGTCTAGATTTTTTTTCTTTCCTTTCTTTCTTTTTTTTTTTTTTAGTTATTTGGGCCAATACATTTGCTTTTAAGCTGAAACCAATTTGATTTGGCTTCTGTCCCTTGCAGCCCAAGGAGTCTTGACTCTTACAAGGCCACGTGGCTAATGAGAGCCTGCTGGTCACCAGAGTGGCATCTGGAGAAGACTGGGTCCAGGTCTGTACTTGACAACACTTAGAATACCATGGACAGGCCAGTGGTTACCACCATGGGAAAAAAAAAAAAAAAAAGAAATAGATGAGCTGGCTGTGTCTCAATACCTGTTAACGTGAAAACACAATGATTTCCTTTATATTTTTCAAGGGTTGAGGTCATCCAGGTCAGCCCCGGCTTGGCACTTCGACTAATTGATCTTGCCAAGGAAGATGGTTAAGATGCGAAGGTTGATTTATTTGAGGACACGTGTGTCAACCTCATCCCACAGAAGAAAGCAGAGCACAGAAGAAAAGAGAATGTATGCTTTGCTGGCCTGAGCTGTTACTTAAGAGGTTTCTTTGGGGACCTCCAAGATCAAAAGCCATGAGGTTAGATGTCGTTTCAGTCTTGAAGTTGATCCAACACAGCCACATGGGATGATGGCCCCGGGCCCCGGGAGAGGACGTTCCTTTCCCAATGGCACAGACAAGGTCGGGGGACTATTTTACATGGGGTGACCTGAAACCTGAGTCATGAGAAGGAGCCAGTCGTGTGAATAGACTAAGCAGGCAGGAGCAGCGAGTTCTAAGGCGGTCTGAGAACTGGTAAAAGATGGCCAGTGTAGCCGGAGCGCAGCGAGGAGGAAGTGGGGAAAGAGGACCAGAGGTCTTGACCTTCTGGTATATGCTGGTCCTTAATATATTTCCTCTCATCTTTCCATCTGTCGGTCCAACCATTCATCTATTCCATAAACATTCAAGACATGTAGACAATGGGTGGCACTAGAATTGAAGGAAGAGTTCACAAAGCAAAAGGGGAAAGACCCACAATCTAGGCAGAGAAAACCACACGAGCCAAGGCCTGGAAAGGGAAGAGCTCACTGTTTGGGGTGGAGGGCTGTTGGGAAGGGTCTTGAATGCCTGGCCTCCCTCCCAGCAGACCCCCCCCCCACCCTACAGAACACCCATGTGCAGAACACCCGGAAATGTTGATATGTGAAAAAAATTTGTCAGTGAAATTCACGATTCTGGGATAAATCAGATATAATCTTACACTAGATTCAGCCAAGGGGCAGCAGTGAACAAAGGCTTAAGAAAGAGTGAGGGGAGAAACACTTAAAATGGAGACTATTCCATCAATTAGCTTAATTTTTTTTCTGCCAACCAAGAAAAGACCATCATTAGTTACTATTAGTGATGGCCTGGCTTGGAGAACACTTGTTTTCTGCTGAGCTTTGCTGGTGGGGGCCAGAGGGAGATGTTTCAGAGCCTCAATCAGGCAGTGACATGAGAGTCGCGCTTTGGAAAGGTCACCACGGCTGCAGGGTAGAGGACGGATGGAGGGAAAGAGAGAGTGTGTGTTAGGCTGTTGGAGAAACACACATGATGAGAAACACACCAGCATTTGGGCAGAATAGTGGAGGCTGCATTCCTTGAAGGCCAGAGTTTTGCTCTGGTTCAGCCGTTTTAGCAGTGCCTGGCAAGAGCTAGGCAGAGCCACTGCTAGATTTTTTAGAAATGCTTCCTGAATTGAACTGTCTGCTATAAAAACCTAATGGAGTCTGGACAAAACAAAACTTGCCTCTCTCTGGCATCTCTCTGCTCACGAGAGGCATTGTGGCTGAAGGCAGACAGAGCTAGGGAGTTTCCAGAGGTTGGAAATACTCAGGGTTTTGAGGAGCTATTTGGGGAGACAGAACACAAAGCTCCTGTTTCCTAAATCTGGTCAGAATCTGCCTGTTATGTCAAATCTGTGCAAATGAGACGTTCATCAGGCTCAGGGGCTTCTGCTGTTCATCCTGATAAAAGAATGACCATCTGTCTTCCAAAAGGCGCTAGGAAGGCCCAAGGTAAAAGGTGTCCATTTGAGACTGTTTAAACCCCTTTTCCACAGGTTTAGACACATCTGGATTCCTAAGCCACAGAATAAGAATTTTGAAATGTATTCAAGGAGTACCCCGTTCCCACCACCATGACCTACTATTTGGAGTTTGCTGTGAAACCTTACAGGGAGAGTCCAGCCTACGTGAGCTTTGTGTCAGTGAGACGGCTCCTGAAATAAAACACGTGGCCACGTTCGGAACACTTAGTACGCGCTGGCCCCAAATGAGGGCTCCGTGAGCCCTATCTCATCTAAACTTCTTCCCTGGAGGGTGTGGGTCTGGCGCTGCTGACCCATTTTGTCTAACCACTGACCTATCTGCACTTGAAAACCTTCTCCTGCCCCTGCCATTGTCTGGCTTCAGCCAGGAAAGTCCATGTTTATGGTTCCCTTCCGCACAGATTAAGATGACAAGAAGACAATGAAACACTTGTCTCCCAAAGTGACTTCTTGGAGCCACTGGCAAAATGTTAGAAAATGGGTACAAAGCCCAAGAAACAGGACACCCAGGATCTTTGAGCTTGGGGAGTATTACAGAATCCTATCCCAGGCCAAGAATGAGTCACAATGAAAGCTTTTAAAATATAAAACCATCAACCTAGATTTCAATTCCAAGGAAACACATACTTGGCCATGAGGGAATGCTTGAAAAAAAAAAAAATCAGTCTTAAGCCACTTGACAGGAAAATAAAACAGCCAAGGAACATTCAAATGTAATGATTTACATCCTCCCTCTCCCCCCAGCCCACCTCCCTTCCAGTATGGGTCAGGGCGTACACGGGCTGGACACCGGGCTCCACCAGTGTGCATGTCCTGGCCAGGGCTTCCATTTCACTTAACACTATTTCACGCACATGATCTTGTGCCTGGACGCAGCCAGGTTATAACTGCACGCTGCCGCCTTTGGGTTGCTATGCCAGTCTCATGGATTCTTCATGATTTCCCTGCTCTCGGGCTCTTGGATTGCTTGAGGTAGCTGTTTGGGGAATACAGGGATTTTTCTTCCATTATTTATGTGGGCAAGCGCCCGTTCATTTCTCTCAGAGAAATGGAAGCTTGATTGATTTCCTAAATGTAAGAACGAGATTGTCCCGCAATAAATATTTAAGACTGACCAGGAAGGGCGACCACCATCTGCTGAAACACAAGCCCAGGAATTACTTTGTTAAGCTTTCCCAGTGAAGGGAATGAATGAATAACCATCCTATATAATATTTGCTCGGCACCTGATAGTTGACAAAGGTTTTCACTTATCTCATTGGATCTTCACAATAGCCCCGAGAGGTAGACAGGGCACGGATGACATGGATTATTAAAACCCCACATTTTCCCCTTCCTAACCGATAAGGGCTCTAAAGGCTTAAAGTCACTTGAGGGAGGTCAGAGAGTTTGTGGAGGGTATCGCGGGTCTCTAATTCATTCGTGCAAATCAAAACAAAACAAAACAAAACATGTATCTGGAGCCTAGTCCCAAATAGATGACATGGCAGAGGGTACAAAGATGAATAAAACACGGTGCCTGCACAGGAAGATCACGTTCTAGCCTGGGGGAGAAAGCCAGAGATAAACATGTCCCCGCTTTGCAAGGTGATCAGTGCTCAAAAGAAAGGAACAGGGTGCGGACCACGTTTCTAATCTGACGTCTTGCCGAACACCGGCTCGGTTGTTATTTACAATATCTGTCCCCCGAAGGGGGGAGCAGGGGGCTTAGCCGTGCGCCTCGGGTCAGGTCTCACTGCGGGGATCGCACGCGGTGTGGGGACAGTTCTCTCCCTCTTTCGGCAAACAGGCACACATCTCCCGGGGTGCCGAGCTTGCCGGGGGTCCGCACACAGGCTCCCCGAATTTCGCTCCACGAGATAACCGGGGTCCCTGCCTTGGGAGCAGCGGCTTTTTCTCCCGCCGCAGCCTCCCGCTCGGCGAGGCAGGCAGCTCGCTGTCCGCGGAGACACGCGGCGGCGAGACGGCTGCGAGGTTTTGTCTCGCCCGAGCATCGTCCACCGCCCGCGAAAGCCCGCGAACGAGCGCCGCTTCCCCGCGCATCTCCCTCTCCCGCCGCCCGGCTCCGGAAACCACAGCCCCTTCCTCGAAACGAACGCGCCAGCCCTGCTCGCTGGCTCTCCCGGTTCTTTTTCTTTTATGCATTTTGATATATCCCTCCCAAAGATATGTTTCACAACAATTTAATTTAGTTACACAACCGATGCACAGAAACATTCTCCTTAGGAAAGAAAAATGATATATTTCTATCTAGCGAGTCGCCAGCTGCCCGGCGGATCCCCGGCGGTACCCCGCCGGCCGCCCCGCGGGTGCAGCTGAGAGCCGCGCGCGGGTCTCCGCGCCGCTCGGGCGGCCGCCCTTTGTGAGCGCCGACACCGGCTTTGTTTCCCGTTTTGCTTTCCTTCTTTTTTGCAAACCCGGAGCTTAGCACGCGGGAAACGCTCGGAAAACACACACGTGTGTGTAAAGTTTGTTTAATGCAAGACCAATTGCGGGGATGGGGGCCGTTCCCGAGTGCCGGGGCGATTTTCCTTTGTTAAGACCTCAGTCGCGAGCGCGGTACGGCGGCCCCGGCTCACCCGGGGAGGGGAAGCCCGCACAGCCCCCGGCCCCGGCCCCGGCCCCGGGTGAGGCGCGGCCGCCTGGCTCCGAGACCCCGACCCGCTCGGGCCCGTGCGCCCGGCCCAGGCCGTTTCTGGCTCGGGCTTCGGCCTCGGGGCGCCCGGGGGGTGACCTCGTGCCGCCAGTGGGGTGGCCTCGTGCGGCCCGTGGTGTGGCCCCGGGCTGGACACCTCGCGGAGCGACCGCCTAGTCCCTGCTCGCGGGCTCGGGCGGCTCGATCCCAACGCGCCCCGGCGGAGCCCCTGCCCGAATCCCGGCCACCCGGGTACCCAACCTCCAGCCGCGGTCGCGAGGGGCTCCCCGACCCGACTCCAGCGCCGGAAAGCGGGCCAGGGGCGCGGGGGGCCCGGGGCCAGGCTTGGCACGCCGGCGCGCGGGCCCACTAGGCAGGGAAAAGTTGCGGGGGCGGGGGGGGGACTGTCAAAGTTTCGGGGAACTTTTCCACTTGAGATTCTACAACCCTGCAGTGCCCCCTACAGAAAGCGGCAGCCGGAGAGGGCGGGCACCCCCCACGACCCCCGACCGCAAGCGGCGGCGCGGCCCAGGCGGCCTGGAGCTCTAGCTGCAGCTTTTGCTTTTTTTTTTTTTTTTTTTTTTTTCTCCCCTCCTGGTTGTTTTTCTGATACATCTTTTTTTTCAGAATTGGAAAAAAAAAAAAAGAAAAAGCGAGCGTGAGCCTCCGCCTGCAGTGGAGCGTGCTCGGCCTCCAGAGGCAGTCGTCTCCAACTTTTCCTCTCCCGCCCCAACTCCGCGCGCCTCAAACTACGGCTCTGCAGGAGCCCAAATTTGCCTGCCTCTTGACTCCACTCTAATAAGCGCGCCAAGGCCCCTGGCGGTTGTTTGCAACGTGGGGGCCACGCTCTCGAGGCTCAGGCCCGCCCGGCGGCCCGCTCCCGGTGCCTCGGCCCAGTTGGGAAGGGGAAACCGAGCGTTGCGGGAGCACCCCGGGAGAGGGCGGAGCGCTCCCGTGCCCCGGGGCAGGGGGGTAGAGATCTCCCGCGCCCGGAACGTTGCGAGCAAGGCTTATGAACGTCGCAGGGGGGCACTCGCGAGAGACGGACAGGAAGAGGGCCAGGGGGGACGCCAGAACCCGGGACCGTAGCACGGAAACGGCCCGGGGCTGAGCAGCAGTCAGATCCCGGGATGGAGGGAGCCGGAGAAGAGGAGTGAGGAGGCCGGGCAGGCAGGGCCTGCTGCCCTCCTGGAGGCCGGCAGCCTGCTGTGGCAGTGGAGGACCAGGCCGCCCACAAAGGGAAGGGGTCAGGAGGTCGGGCCTCGGCCTTAGCAGGCTCAGACCAGGCCCCAGAAGGGAGCAGCGGGAGTTCAGGGCCCAGGCCTGGCTCGGGTTGTCCAAAGGGGACGTCAGGCAGGCCTCCCAAGCCTCTGGTGGGGAAACTGAGCCGGAGACAGGCCTGAGGGCCCGGCCCAGACGCCTGGGAACCAAGTTAGGCAGAGCTGGCCAAGGCCCTAGGGGGTGTCAGAGACTAATGTGGTAGGGGGCTTCAGGGCCTCCCAGTCCAGAGCCGGATTGGCGAGTTAGACGCTTGTAGATCCAAGGTTGGATTGGGGAGGGGTCGCTGGGAAGTTGGCTAGCAACGCAAGGATTGGGGGGATTTAAGTGCTTAGAGATCGAAGGCAGGTCTTGGGTAGGGGGAGTCAGACAATCGGAAAGCCTAGGTGGTTATTTGGGGAGGGGTCTTCGCGCTTAGACGAAGTGCAAAGCAGCGCCTGCTCCGCTGAAGGCCTGAGGCCTTGTCAAGAGAAGCTCCTGTGAAGGGTGGGCTAGACTAGGCCAGGCCAAGAGAAAGAAAGGGAATAAATCTGGCCTCGAAGTGGGCGGGGGGCCCCTGAGCGGGGGTCACAAAGGGTGAGACATGGCCACCAGGCGTTTAACGGACGCTTTCTTGTTGTTGCGGAATAATTCCATCCAAAACCGGCAGCTGTTAGCCGAGCAAGTGAGTAGTCACACCACCTGCAGCCCTCTGCATTCACGTAGTATTGCTGCGGTGAGTCTCCCGGCGGCCTCTCCGACACACGCACCGTGTGCACTGCGGCTCTGCCTGTTTGTCTGTCTCTGTCTGTCTCTCTGTTTAAAAAAGAAGATAAGACTAGTACGGAAGTGCGAGGTCTCTTGGCTGGGGTCCGAGAGCATCGATCACCCTGGCTGGGAAAGAACCAGTGCTAGGCCCCTGCTCCCCCTCTGCCTTGCACTCTCTCCTCACTTCCGCATCCCTCCCAGTCCCGTCCCCCCACCCCACCCCCGGTCGTCCCTGAGCGACCCGCAGCCTCCAATTTACATATGTTTTAGCACTAAGGTTTGGAAGCTTTGGGCCTTTCTGAAGGCTTTTCGTTCCGTTTTGTTTTAAGCTCCCCTCCCCCACTCCGCCCCCGCAGACTGAGCCTCACTTCGGTTCTGCTGGTCGGGTTGCAGGCTCGCAGACCCAAATCCTTGCAAATGCACGATGCCCTTCCCCCAAAGAGGAAGGAGTTGTTGTTTTGGTTTTTTTTCGTCCGTTTTCTTTTAATGGCCTCGCAGCCCTCTGTGTTCCGTGTTCCCTGTGAATAATTGCTTCGCTGTTAGTCCTGGGGGCTCTCGTTTGTGAGGCTGTAAGGTGCTAGCTTCTTCGTTTTCCATTTCCCAGACAGGAAATTAAGCTTTTCCCCCCATTCGAACTTTTTAAAAAGAACATGGTGTGTATGTGAAAATCAACCCCCCAGATAGCCCAAGGTTTTTGATTTAATTAAACTGAAACTTTCTTTAGCCCAGCAGTAGAATCTTTTGCTGGGAGGGCCTGGAAAGATTGCTGTTGCTTTTCTGTTTGTTTAAGGGGCTCCTTTCTCTTCCTGAGCCTCCGTTTCCTGCTCTGTTGAATAAGGGGGGGTGTGTGTGTGTGCCTGATCTAAACAGGAGGATGAAGATGAGCTCTGTGGTAGCCTAGATGGAAAAGTGAAGTTATGAAACTAGTTTGTATTGGTGGTGGTGGGGGGGGGGGGTCCTTGCTGTAGACGGGCTGGGTTTGAATAGAAGCAGCATTGGAGGAGGAGAGAATAAAGTCACCCCGAGACCAAGTTCTTGGGGGTTATACTTGACATGTACAGTTTGGGTAATATCACATTTATTTCACCTGTTAGGGACTGCATTCCCTTTACATTTTTTCTTTATGACTTGATTTAAATGCTTCACAAAAATCAGGCCATCTGTCTTGATTATTGACAGGGAGTCTACAAAGACAGTTTTTCCTTTTTGTAAATCACAGGAGGAAAATGTATTTGGCCAGCTTGCTTATATAGAAAAGATATTGTAAACTGTGTGAGCAGTTTTAGGAATAAAATCATGGTAAACTTAGGTCAAAAAGCATAGAAAACAGGGACAGAGTGTGTTTAGCTTTTCATTTACTTAAGAATTTGAAGGTTTTTTACGTTTGTAAACTGAAAGAAGTCGTATAATACTGAAGTAAGTGCAAAATGGGAACGGGCTAATTTTGAAAAGAATGTTCTGAAATAAGCCAAGAAATAGAGTAGAAGTGAGAGAAAAAAAAAAAAAACCTCCATGGAACTTTAGTTTTGCTAAATAAGATGTAAAAATTGCATGTTCCTTAAATGACTTGATTTTATGCTACCTCGTGGGGAGAAAAAAACAGGACTAAAACTCCCGTTAATGTTTCTAAGGTATCAGTCTTTAACTGATTTTAAAACATAATGTTTGCTTTAAAATTTTTAATCATGTAAGCTTCAGAATACACTGAACCATAGGATAACATGAGACTTTTTTTTTTTCTTTAATCATTTGGTTAGACGGTTTAAAAACCTGGTGTCTGCGATAGGCAGCTTTTTAAAAGTGCATCTCTAAGTCAAATCTATTTTTAAAATGGTTTTCGAAGTTAGGCAATTTTAAATATATATATAAACTAAGTCAAATACTTAAAAATATATAGCTAAACTGTACAATTTGGAAAAACAGATATGTCAGAAAATGTACAGGTATATTTAGCTAACTCAGACATTTTCTTGAAAATAGATTTCTAAGTCAGACTAAAAATACATGCCTAAGTCAGAGCACTAAAAAGTATTTTTTACATATTATACTATTTAAAATGTTACATATATATTGGTTTGACTATTTAAAATATTTTTCAGATCATTATGAGCAATCAGATCATTTAAAATATACTTGTAGTCAATTAAGACTATCTAAAATATAGATTTTGCAATTAAACAAAGATGGTTTGCCTAAGTTAGAATTAAATAGAAGTCACACGTTTATATATTTTAATTGTGTGCATTAAAAAACATATGACATGTCATAAATTTCCGAAGTGTTTAGGGGTGAATTATTATATTTTCAGCTTGCTTACAGTTGATTCTACAGAAACCATTTCTACACACACACAGACACAAAATTAAATATGTCAAGATGTTAGCATGACTACATGGAGAGTACAATATTTTCAGTTTTTCTGGAAGTTGGAAAAATGTTATAAACATTTTGGGGAAAACTATGTCTAACACAATTTTTAAAACTTTATTAAATAACTGATGTAATATTTTTCACTGCATATCTAGCTCATAAAAATTTTTAAACCTCATTTCTGAGTTGTAAATTTCAAAATCATGTAGCAAATCAAACAAAATTAATGCTATAAAATTTGAATATGGACTGGATTTTAGGTGGTATTAAGATTATTAGTTAATTAAGCTAATTAAATAAATTTGTTAGCTTTATTAGAGGGGTCTACTGAAATGTTTAGTATTGAAATGTCAAAACATCACCTAGTTTATATACTTAACCCTCCCCCATAAAAGAAACAAATAAGGCAGTGTTTCTAATTGTGGAAACAAATAAGGCAGAGTGTTACTAATTGTTAAGTCTACTGATGAATACGTGGGGGGAGGCTATGCCGTTTTACATCGTTTTCTGTATGTTTGAAAAATCATAAGTAAAAACAAATACCTGGCATGTTAAAAACACAAGTAAAACAATTAAAAGGCAATTTGTATATATTTATCTAAAACTCAGGTAATTAAAAAAGGAAGTAACTAAATTCTAGAGTGTAACTTAATTAAAAAATCATAAACTGAAATTTCTACTTCCTAGTTAGAAGAAAGAGCTGTAGACCTTGATTTTGGGGTGTGCAAATTATCTCGCAACTAGAAATAAATCACATCTGAAATTTTTTTTTTTTTTTTTTTTAGTTTTAAATCTGAATTTGCACATCCTTATTTTAGGTGAAAGCTGTGGAAATTGATTGTAAAGTGGTGATTGTGCGTGCCTGTGTGTATTACACTCCTCAAAACAAAGGGCACATAAAGCCATATCATTCAAAAAATTTAAACAGGCATTTTTTTGCATCCTAGTTGGAGGAAAAAAGGAGAAGTTGGTGGTTGGTGGTGGGGGGGTTAGTGTGTGTACCTATACACGCATATAAAACAGGTTTGTGCCGCATTCAGGCAAGTATGTCACAGCTAAGCAGGAATTTAAGGAGGATGTGCGGTGACAAAACAAACAAAACGTCCCAAGGGCCAGAAGGGACCTAAAGGTCGTTTGACCCAACATCCCCTTTGTGATAACCCTTCTGCCTGCCTTCCTTGACCGCATTATGTGATGGGGATAGGAAATTCCAGCAGCCGTCACCCCTACCCCTTTCACTGCGGAAAAAGTCCTTGCCTCTGTTAACCCCATCTCTGTGTGTGTCTTGCATCCTGTGATCCTACCTCTGCTTCTGGCCCCCGGGGTCTCTGACACGGGAAGCCTCTTCCTTCTCCTGCAGGATAGATAACCCTGCAGCTTGCTGGTGCCCCGGAGCTTTCTCTAGCTCAGCAGTCCCGGCTCAGGCAGGGAGTTTCAGTTTTCTTGCCTTGAATGAAGTCTAGTTTTTCTGTGTGCTTTTTAAAGTTCAGCACCCAGAACTGAACAAAATTCTACTTAATTGTGTTCTCGGTTGTGTTGATATTAGTAAAACTAATTGTTAAAAATAGACCAGGGGTTTGATTTTTAGACTGTCAGCAAAATGCAGCTGTTGGCATTTCCCATTCATTCTGTCTTGGCCTCAGTTTTGGATGCCCCATCAAGGTTCTGCCTCAGGGCAGCGTGAAAGAAAGGGAAGAGCCCTGGAGTTTAAACCTGGGAATTTAGGGCTAAGTCTCACTCTGTGGCTGACGCAGAATGTAGGTCTTCCTGCAAAGCTTTTAATCTCTTCTGACGTCTTTCGCCTTGATTGTAAATGGAGGGGGAGTCGGCAGTGCTTTCTCAGGTTGTTTTAATGCCTTGCTTCTCCTGAGCAGGCCTTGCAGCCTTCGCTTTAACTTGAAAAGGCGGGAATCCCGGTCAACAGCGTTGCCCTGCCCATCAGCCCGGTGTTACCTCAACAGCCCTCAAAAGTAGCTCCATACTGTGCAGAAGTAGCTTTAACCTTCTGTCTGCCAAGTGCAGGTTTTAAGGCAGCACCTCATTCAGGCACTTACAGGCAGCTTAGCTTTAAGGAGCGGGAATGAATTTACAGCATTAAATAATCATTCAAAAAGACGTGTGAAGTCTTGAATGAATGACAAGTAGATGTTGAATTGCTGTTCTGACCTGATGAGGTGCTGTGTGACTTGTGTGATTTCCTTTGATCTCCTGAAACAGATCTTATAGAGGGATTTGAGCTACTTTGTTCGTGTTTACTGCTTAATCTAGTCTGTGTTTCAGAATAATGCACAATCTATAAATGGAAGCTAGAGTTCATTGGTCTTAGATCAGTTTGAAAGTAGCACATTGTTTTTAATAAAACATGGTGTGCTTTGGCGGAAAAAAAACAACTGAGGATTAACTGTGGTTTTAAGAAAACTGAGATCCTTCTTCAGTCTTGACTATAATATTAGCCAAGATTTATTGAGAGCTTACTATGTGCGTGGCACTGGGCTTAGCCCTCTCCATGTGTAACCCTACTTCATCCTCACAGAGCTCCATCAAATAGGTGGTGTTGGTTTCTCATGATACAGATCTGGAAACTGAGGCTTCGAGGAGTTAGGAAACTTGCTCAGTATTGCCCACCTGGTGAGCCAGGGAACTGGAATGGGAACTCAGGCAGACCTGGCCCAGAGCCCTGTGTTTCCTGCTGGGCCACAGGAGTGCTGGCTGCTTTTCCTGGACTTGTGCTGCAGGTCCCGGAGAATGGAAGAACCCATTAAAAAAAATCGTTTTTTTCTTACGATGGGATTGCATCTTTATCTCATTTTACAACCATGCAAGTCCATTTTGACTTGCATATTGCAAGTTCTATGTTTTAGTCCATGCTGAGTCTGTTGGAAAGTTAGTTGTCTGTCTTTAGAATCCAAGTATGAAATCATTGTATATTTCTCTTTAGATCTATTTGCTTTTCTGCTTCTAAAGATTCCATTTGAGCAGAGAGGCTTACTTGAGAATAAGGGTACTTTGTTGGATAAATGTGAAGCAAACTTTTACTTTGGTAGTAACGGAAATAAAGTAAATATCACTATAGCATAGACCTGTATTTCCAACTCACTTTGCTCAACTTTTCCAGACTTCCTGAGTAAACACAGATGGGTTTCCACTTATTTTTCAGTTTTATGTAGAAAGTTCTTTAGACAATAAATTCCACATGCTACTTGGAGTTTTCAGTATTTGCTTGATTGTATGCCATTGGCAGGTCAAAAACCTAGATGTAGACGTTATAGAGATTTAGAAGGTGATGATGTGTAGTACCGTGTTTTCATTTGGCTATATTTTGGGTTTTCCTGATGGTAATTCTAAATGTTTTAATTCAGGTCTTGACAAAATTTTCTGGTAAATTGGTGGCAGGGGGAGTTTTGAAAGGCCTTCTGTTTTTAAGTAGCAAAATGGGAGGGGATGATGCTCTTCAAAAAGATGACCTCCTGAATTTAATTCCCAATGTGGTATGGTAGTAGCTGCCTATCACTAGTAACTCCCTGAATTGTTAATAAAATTAGAGAGACTGGAAGGTGGGGTGGAAAGAGGCCTGAACACCTGGGTCTGTCCCCATCTCAGCCCTGTGACTTTGGGGAAATGGATTTATATATTCTGAAGCTTGATCTTCCTATTTGTTAAAAAAAAAAAAAAAAAAAAAAAAGAGTCATATCTAGCCCATGATTCTGATTTCACCTCTTGTCAACGAATAATTGTAGAAACCAAAAGATCAGGGTGTGTACTTGGTTGATAATCCAAGAGGCCAGGCTCATGTGCAGCAGAGATCTTAACCACGGTTTGCAGTAATGCTTTATCCAAGGATTGGATGCTAAGGAGCCACTGCAGAACAGGCAGATGTGCAGACTGAGATACTGAATTAGGGGTTTTGCCTTGTGTCTTGTTTTATTAATAAAACCACTTCAGTGCTTTCTTGCTGAAAATGTTAAGCTTTTAAAAAATAACGAGGTTTTCTTTTTAAAGTAAAAGGTAATTAAATCAGATTTCCATTTGACACTATCTTCTCTATTAATATCTTGTAGTACTACTGTTATGGCAGGGTGTGTATAGAAATATAGTTCTCTTGCTCTCATGGCAAAGTGTAGAAGGAATGAAGAGGACTTTCAGCTTTCTATAATGTCAGCTGATTGAATTTTTACATGGAGGAATGTTGTGTGGTTACACTGTTATTGCTGTCATTGTTTAATAATATTTTGGCCCTGAAAGACCAGTTTCATTTGCACTATTAATTTTTAAAGAAGGAAGTTATGGTTTTTTATTTTCTAAATTGACTGCTCAGCATAAAAAAAAATCAACACAGTTGATTATTGAAATAAACCACTAATTATTTCAGTAATCAATACTGTAAAAAAAAAAAAAAAAAGACCTAGTTGTTCAGATTATCTGTCATTAGTAAATGTCTGTTCAGAAGATAGAGTTCCACTTTGATCGAAAAAAGAACCTTTGGTTTTAAATTGAAACTTAATCTTCTGCCTGCCGGTGCTGCTTCCTTTCTACTCCCCCTTTAAAAAACAAAACAACAACAACAACAACAACAAAAACCCTCTCCTTACCTTTTGTTTTGTTTTACTTTCCTTTATAATAGCCTAATAAATGTGTGCCTTCTAGACTAATAATAATGCATGCCAAGCAAACGGGAAGAGTTTTTCTTTTCTTTTACCACCTGTGTCTCTCTCCGGGGAAGAGTGGTTTCTCGGCTTGCTTATTACCACGGAGAAAGCCGTGTCTTCGGGATTTAATTTGTAGAGCCCTTACATATGTGGTCACTCAAATATTATCTGAATTCGGCCATAGACAATTTTGGGGTTTTTTCATTTTCTAATTTTGCTGCATTTGCAGGGCTGATTTACATGTTAAAATTTACATTTATTTGACATGGTAAAATTACATTTTAGCTTTGCTCTCTTGATTTTATCTTCCTCAGGGAAATTTAGAATCTTGTGTATGATATTTGATATTTATGAAACAATACCATTATATTTTATTGAAACTAAAGCAAGTGTGTTTTATTTGTTTCTATTGTATTTTAATTTTTACAACTATTTATTGTTTGTATCGTATCTCATTTACCAAAACAACAGTCATGGTAAATAAAAATAAAAAACATAATAAGGTAAATATTGATGTAGCTTTTTTTTTTTTTTTAAAGGAAGAATCAGAAGGGGGAGATTTTTAAAAATGCTTTGGTTAGTGGATCTTTATTTTTAGTCAACTTTACAGTTGCATAAAATCTCAGTGTTTTCTCAACTGACCATCCCTTATCTGTCTGTCTGTCCCCATCCTTCTTTTTTTTTTTGCTATCCCTAACTGGATGGGCTGATGGAAACAACATATCTCTTCAGGAGCTGGATGAGGTATTGTGTTTTGACTATTTTTGTATGTTAGTTTATAAAATTATGCCTGTTTTTCTGAAATCTTTGGTCATACGTAAAATGCGAAGAGTGTACACATATTTTAGCATTTGTTTTGATTACTTCTAATTGTCCTGTTTTACAATTTAGCACTTAGGATTTATTTAATGTATTTTCACACCAGATGAATTGATGATTTAGAGAAGGGCTTAGGAACATTATTTACTACTGTAGGGAAAGTGTCTCAACTTTGAAAGCAGTAAAATTTCTTGCACTTAAAATAAGCCAGATTGTTTTAGGATTACGCGTGCAGCTCCCTTGATTCCTGAGACTGTGCAGTGAGGTTGCTCAGAGGTGTAGAAAGACGTGACGTCTGGCAAAAACCCTAAGGAAGCAGGACCCGGAGCCACCAGACCTGTTGAGATGTCTGCTGAGGTGTCACTGGCCCCGAGCGAGTGACCCTCCGGTTGTGCTGACTGACTAATGGTTACGTGGCCCCCTTCCTAGCAGCACGATTTTGGCCTTTTCATCACTTATTAGCAATTCTCCCAGAAGATGAAGAGGGTATGTGTCCACAGCACTTTATTCTAGTCATGTGAATAAAAGCGTTGAGGGAGAAGGGAATTGAAATGTGATTGTTGGTTTTGTGTTTCTGTTATCTGTTTCAGCCATGAAGGGGTTGAAAATATTTTTCCTAAAGGTAGACCTTTTTAAAAGAGTCCTTTTAAAATTGGGGGTGGGAGAGGGTGTCATTGGTTTTTGTTTTAATTTAGAAGTATGAACAGTGAGGTGGGGTTAGGGCCACTGTCTTCAAAACCAATGGGGTCCCTTACTAGTTGATAATAACAACAGATGGGAAACAACCTAAAGATCCTTCGTGGAGAACTGGTTAAATAAATTATATAGCAACTCTAATTCCCTGTACTGTACCTGTTAAAAAGAGTACAGTCTGTCTCTGAGGGCTGCAGGGAATGAGCTCCCAGACACATGGCCAAGTGGGGAGAAGCCTGATGCAAAACACTGGACACTGCGATTCCTACTCTTTACACAAAAAAAAAGAAAAAAAAAAACTTATTTTTTTAAGAAAAATAACTAACATTCGGGTTTGTGTGTACTTAGATTTCTGAAAAGAAACAGAAGAAACTGTTAACAGTGGATACCTTCCAGGAAAAGTCTGGGATGGAAGGGAAACTGCCTTTCTGTTGCAAACCCTTTCCATAGGTTGGATATATATTTTTAAACCATGTGTATCTATTACTTGAGTCATTAAAAAACAATTAGTATTTAAAACCAACCAAACCCATGCATCTAAGAATGGATGCTACCGCTTACTAAACGGTTTGGAAATGTGGGACTTGTGGCCCCAAAAAGGAAGTGGGCCGTGGGGAAAAAACAAACAGCAGAACAGCTTAAGTTTGAACACTTCTCCCACCGGGCCTGTCAAGGGTTGTCTTTCCTGAGGGCTCCGCCGTCGGAACCTATTTCCAGTCTCTCCTACTTCCTCTTCAGGCAGCAAGTTCCAGACACTGGCTCCCCCCCCACAGAAATTCTCTCTGCCACGATCTCTAGCAGAGACCCCGAGTGGAGAGCCCCTTCCCAGCCACACGCACGTCACGTGCCAAGAGGCCCCCGAGCTCCAAGCCTTTCCATTGCGGGGCCACGTGGCCCTTCGGCCACCCGAGCCACTCACTTCCCCTTCTTGCTCTTTGTCCAGAACCATTGTATCAGTGAAGTGAATGGTATATGACCTGTCTTTTATTTACTTCATTCATTCATTCCATTTATCGTTGACTCATGCAGCTAATTATAATTGCGTATTTATTACCACGAAGTGCCAGGCGCTGACCCAGGAGGTGGGGCTGTGTTAGGAACGGTGTCCAGAGCCTCACCTGGCCAAGGCTGCAGTAGGGCTTCAAATCGATCCTGGCGTGGGTCAGATGGAAGCCCACCCCGGGGTAGGTGAGGCCTGAGCACACTGTCCTGACTGCGTCACGGGTGGCCTCCTGCAGTGTGTCCACGTTGGTTTGTCGTTTCTCCTACTCAAACCAACTCGAAAATCTGCTGCACCCTGGGGATAGCAGGCTGTGTTCGTCTCCAGGAATACTAAGTAAGGTGTGCCCAGGGAGAAAGCCCACCCACCGTTCACCCTTTTGCCCAGTGTACGGCCCTGTCCTCTGCTCTCTGCTCTCATCTACTCCCTGCCTTGGACAAAGTCATCTCCCAAGTGTTGGGTTTTTAAATTCATAGGAGGAACTATTAAAAAATTATAAGATGTAAAATCAGGCTCCCAAACCATATAGCCTGGGAAGGGCAGGGTGAAGTAGCAGGGATGTGGGGGGCCACAGGCTGGCTCACTGGTCGCCCTGCTGAGGGCAGCATTGAGAAGGAAAGTCTGTGAGCCCCTCGGTGTGGGTATTTGTAGAACAGGGAGCAGTCCCCTCTGCACTTTTGTTGTTGAGACTAAAATGACCAAGTCAGTGGGGGTCCAGTACCAACAGAGCGCAGGTAATTGTTGCTCCCTACTTTTTTTTTTTTTTAGGATGTATGTAAGAGTTGAGAAAAAAAGGAAAATCAGTGAAACTAGTAACATGGTATCTGGGTGGTGTAATTGTCAGATTTTTTAAATTTCTATATTTTTTGCACATTTAAAGACGTGTCAATTTTGAACATTTATTGTTTCATAATCAGAGAAAGTAAACACTTTTAAAACTATCACAGATTAAAAAAAAACAAAACCGTAGGGCTGACAGCCCCTGATTCTCTTTTCTACAACATGCTTGTTCACTCCCTCAAAGAACCGAGATTTCTTCAGCCTAATTGTCTGTTAGCCTTCCGAGCCCGGTGAGTTATGCCTGTGGTCTGACTGCACCGTACACGCTCCCACACTGTCTCAGGTGGAAACCAGAGCTGCCCGGCTGTAACTGTCAACGTCCCCTCTGGACTCTTTAAATGCTCACTGCCACAGAACATTTAAAAAGTCCAGAATTGTCAGTACTGGTTCTTATTACCAGGGCATTATGGCTGAACTTGGGTGTGTTTTTTTACATGGCTGTGTGGTGGGGGGGGTGGGAGGGGCTGTGTTTGACTTTTCTAGTCCCTGCAGGGGCCCTGCCATTTCCTTAATCTTACTGTACACCAAATCAGCCTTCTCATAAAGGCAGGGTTCGCTAAGAGGAGGAAGGCTGTATATTTGGGACAGCAAGATTTATAAGACTGTGCTCGTGTGTGTGTGTGTGTGTGTGTGTGTGTGTGTGTGTGTTCTGTCCATAGATCAAGCACTCGTCCATACTGTCTGGTAGTCTTTAAAGGGACAGTTGTCAATGTCTAAAGTGGACCAAGAGCAGGAGATAATTTTGATGAGCTGAACAAGAAGCCTCTGGGTGTGCTATTGTGAGCATCCATTGGAATTTTCCTGCGTTGACGCAGTTGAGCTGGATGATTCTGGCTTGTGGTCGTGGACCCTATAGTTCTTGGAGGACAAGAGTCACAAATCAAAGAGACAAGAATTCTTAAATTCTTAATCCTCATAAATACAATTTTATTAAAAAAATTTTTTCTTATTTAAAAAGTAAGAAAGATTTTTTTTTTTTTTTTTACTTCAGAAGCACAAGTTCATTAAGAAAAGCTTTAATGACCAACATCATCTATTTGGTAGGGGACACCGAGTGGAGTAGGGACAAGTAAAGAGAATGAAAAGTCTGGCAGCTTTTTAAGGTCGTAACTGACTTGGATGGCGACTTGAAAACTGACATATTCTGGATCTTAAAAATGAGAAAGCGTGTTGAGATGGGCAGCGAGGTTTCTGAAGTTGAAAGGGTGATTGTTTTGCATTTAAGATGTAATTTTTAATGTTCATATTTGTTCCCATTTTTAAGTGACATTTATCTTCAATTAGGTTTTCCCTTCCCAAAACAGTCTTAAAAAAAAAATAGTACATACTGTGAAATATATTACAAATCCATACTGATAAAATAAATGCCACATTTCTTCTGAGTAAGGCTGCATTTCTTTATCACGATGAGCTCTTGCTACAGATTATACCATAAAGGGGACAAATTCTTCCCTGTTTAAAGCTTTCAGTCGCGAAGAATCAGCTGTTCTGTCTTACTGGCAACATCCTGATACAGCGTGTGGGAAAGCTAGGGCCAGCTAGATGGGCTGGCATCTGTCCCCCTCACGTGGGGATCTCTCGATTAGCAAGCTTCCTTAGGACACTTGAAGAGGGTGTGTTCGCACACTCTTTTACATGCGTTTTTTTGGGGGAACACGTCTATGGTGTAAAATCAAGTACTGCTTAAAAAAGAGTTGAATCCACTTCAACTGACTTTTCATATGTGATTTATAATTTCTTATTTGTTTCAGAGAAGTTGATACTAATTATTGTGCAGATAAATTTAGGTAAATACCACCTCTGTATCCTTTTTAGTTTAATGTATATTAGTAAACCGTAACAACAGTTCAAAATTGTGAGTTTAAAAACTCTAAATAAAACAAATTACTATTATTACTTTATTGAGATACGGTGTAATAGTAGAGTGTAGTGGGTTAGATGATAAACCGGCGTAGTAGAAAACTATGACCCGTAGGTGTTGCTTTGTATGAACAGCTGGAGATTTAAGTTCAAGTTCTGCTGTCAGGCAACTCTACAGTGCCTGCTGTACAGCTGGCAGATGCTGGGTGCTGATTGTGTGATTTGTCCCTTCTGTTTTGGTCACCGTGCTCTCCACAAAGTGGCATAGCTCTTGGTGACTTTGGGGCAGGACTTTTGAGGACTACACAGCTCTGTGTGGAGTGAGGTCTGCACCTCGGGGCTGCATCTGCAGATGGTCCTCGAGAGAGGCTGCGCTGTGGATGCCTCTGTGCTCAGCCAGAGCCTGTCTTGTAGTCCCTGGTGTTGTTGGTGGGGAACGGATCCGAGGACCGTGTCTGGTGTTACTGTTAAGTCTGAGGGCTTGTTGTCCTGGTGCGTTTAGCAAGTCACAGTTATATTTCACGCGCCTGCCGAAGTGATCGGCAGCTCGCGGGTGGACGGTGCTTCTGGAGTAGCCGAATGCGCTGTGACCTTGGACAAGCTAGTTAACTTTCATGAGTTTCAATTTCCTCATTTATAGATTGGAATAATAGTTCCCAGCTCACCTAGCTTCTGTGAGGATTAAAATAATAAAGAGAATGTAAAATTCCTGTTAGTGAACTCTTAAAAACAAACAAGGTGGCTCTGGTTGAGAATTACCACGTCACAGACGCAGAGCCCCGGATAGTGCAGGCGGGATGACGCACCGTTTGTTTAAGACCTGAAATGACACCGGCCCTGCAGGGTCCACGCGGCGGCGGAATGCGCTGGCCCTGATCACGACTCAGACGCTCTGGGAGCACTTCTGGGGCTGCTGGTCCCCTGAGCCAGTGGGGGCAGCGCCACCCCAGGCATGACGGGTGGCAGACGCGAGACTCTCATTTGCTTGTAGGGATTTTGCTACAATCTCTCTGCTCGGGATTTAGGGCTTATTAGTGGAAGAATTCTTTTAATGTAGGCTTTTCCTTATGTGATTTATCTTCCCCCTTCATCTGAGGATGTTAAACATTTTGCCTTGTTCCTATATTGTTAGAAAAGCAAACAAGTATTTGCCGAATGAGTGAAAATCAATAAATTTAGATAAATGCAGGGGTGGGGAGAAAAGCAATATAAATTCTTCACCCAATTCTGCAGTGTGATTTAGAAAATTTACAAAGTATTACCTGTAAGGGACTTTCATGTGCTGTTTTCCATTCTTTTTTTTTTTTTAACATCTTTACTGGAGTAGAATTGCTTTACAATGGTGTGTGAGTTTCTGCTGTATAACAATGATCATCATTTGCATCTTTTGAAACTGGCATTTGTAAGTGCTGGGCTCCGGAGGGTACCTCGGGACCCTTTCAGCATTCTCTGCCTCCAGGCCAGAGGGCAGCTTCAGCAAGCTGAACCCACGATTTCCCTCCCATTCTTAAAAGCTTCCTAAGGCAGTGTATTATATAGGTAAAGTAAACAAGAACTATTGAGATCGTTTCAAAATAGGTGAAAATGTTGCCCATGGACATTTAGCCAAAGAAAGGAAAGGACAGTGTAAGAGTGCCTTGAAATTTTAAGGATTGCTTTTGCCAAATGGTGGGTAATCTGCTGACTGTTTCAGGCAATTCTTTCACACATTTTAACACATGGTTAATGATCTTGTGACTAAGATAACTAGATCAGCCCTATTTACAAAATAAGCTGGGTGTATGTAAGTAAACCGTGACATTTTTGTGTTAGTTCCATTTACAGCCTAGAATTTTTTTTTAACTTGCATCTGTCTGATCAAATTAATTGCTGAGGTTCATGCCATCCCATCGTAGTATAGTACTAAGGTTTTTCTTGTAAGGATCTTTTGTTGACTTTTTCATTACATTGCCATAGCCAGAGCAAGTCAAATGCATGTTCACAAGTATGTCCGAGGAAATTAAGAAGTGGTGCATGAAGAGACAGGAAAACCGTTCCATACCCTGGCAGTATCTGAAGCAAGTTTGTAACACAGGGAAGTGCATTTATTCCTCCATTTCTGAATCTTCTTAGGGAGCAGCAGTAAAAGGGAGTAAGACTGTGCTTATCGAAATTGAATTTGAATAATTTTTTAAATGTCCCTTTATTTCCCTGTAGCTTGCTGATGATCGCATGGCTCTGGTGTCAGGCATTAGCTTAGACCCAGAAGCAGCAATTGGCGTGACAAAGCGGTTACCTCCTAAATGGGTGGATGGAGTGGATGAAGTAAGTTGAATGTTAGTTTCACCCTCTCTTATTTATTGAGGTAATTATGCCATTAACGTATTTTAAGATACCTGCCATAAAGACTCGAATGAGTGTCCCTGGAAGTACGTTAGATTTAGGATTATCCTGTTCACATACCACAAGAGAGGGGGGGTGTGCGCGTGCGCACGCTTGTGCTTTTTGGTTTTAGTACCACCTGAGTTATAGAAATGAACTGTGTAACCAGGAGGAGTGCGATTTGAATGTCTGGTCGTTTGACTTAAAAGTTGCTCAGGCAGCTACAAGTTGGCTGAAGACTGAGCTCCGTACTGTGAGCGTAGCCAGTTGTCTCAGAGGCAGACAGATACCTGGCAGGCAACAGTGATGTTCTGTGATCTCCTTTGTTTAGATACAGTACGACGTTGGCCGGGTTAAACAGAAGATGAAGGAGTTAGCCAGCCTTCATGACCAGCACTTAAACAGACCCACCCTGGATGACAGCAGGGAGCAGGAACACGCCATCGAAATAACCACCCAAGAGATCACGCAGGTGAGGGCGGGAGGGGCCCGCAGGCGGGGGCCGCCTTTCCCAGCCTCCTTCCCCCTCCAAAGCCCGACGCTCTCCGCTCCGGCTCGAAATCGGATTGCGTATTAGTCCCAGAGCGTCACTTCCCGACCGGACGTTCACAGAGGGACTCCAGGAGGCCCTGAGCCGCTCCAGGTGTCAGCATCTGCTCCATGCCTTGGAGGAGTGGGGACTGTTTTTCATTGGTTCGTAGATACTACTGTGGATTGATCTGAAAATTAAATTCAGAACATTATTGAGTTCAGTCATTTGGTTTTAAGATGTGTAAGTTCTATTGTATACTAGTGTGCAAAATTTTTTCATGTTAAAAAAAAATGGTGGTTGTAACTGAAGGGATGGAGAGCTATTGCCCCAGACTGAGTAGATTAGTATCCTAGAGAAACTCAGCATCCTAGAAATGTTTCTTGTAAAATGTTAAATTTGAATAATTTTAAAATAATGTGACTAGTGTGTAAACTAGCGCTTACATTTTTCATTTGTTTAAATCTCCCGGCTTGCTGATGCACGGGGAAGCGGTGTGGTGGGTGGGAAACGCCCTGGGGTGTTGGAGTGTTTGGATCCTGGCGTTTAGCGATGTAACAATGGCATGATTCTCATTTAATCCGCTGGACTCCGGCGTTCTCGTCTGTAAAATGGGAGTGATAATAATAATACCTGCCCCTCAGGGTGGCTGTCGGGATTAAATGGGAAGAAGGCCGTAAGGAGCGATGCACACAGCGCGCGCGCACGCACGCGCACGCACGCGCGCGCGCACCCATTTGTGCAGGACCGGTTCAGCTTTGATCTCTTGGCCGTTCTCAGTGCCAGCCGGTCTGGACAGAGTGCTGTGTGTCTCACTCTGGCCTGTGAGCGAAGAGGCCGAGGGGCACCTTGGGCCACCCCGCCCCCCACCCGCCGCCCTGCTGTGAGCGCCACCTCTTCTCCCAGCTCTTCCACAGGTGCCAGCGTGCAGTGCAGGCACTGCCCAGCCAGGCCCGCAGGGCCTGCTCGGAGCAGGAAGAGCGGCTCCTTCGCAACGTGGTGGGCTCCCTGGCGCAGGCTCTGCAGGAGCTGTCCACCAGCTTCCGGCGCGCGCAGTCGGGCTACCTCAAGCGTGAGTGTCCGGCCCGTGCAGGGCCTTGTGAGTAACGGGAGTTCCGGCGTTAGAGCCTGGAACAGCTTTGTGTTTTTACCCTTCTCTTTTGCTACTAGTCTCCATCTTGTCCTGTGCCTTTCGTTGTTAGCTTTTGAGCACATTCCCACCTTAGGAACAGAAAGGAGCTCCCCTCCGCCCCCAGTGGGAAACCATGCCCAGGTTGAAGCCACGGCTAAAAAAAGAACAAAACAGAAACATAGGCCGTGTCAAGTTTAAAGTATTTGAAAATCAGTCTCGCACATTTTAACAGCTTGTAGCTTTCTAGATGTTAGGGGTGGAGGAGCTGCTGCTAAGTAGGTAAAAAACAGTTGTAATCATGTTAAAGCTTCATATTTGCACAACAACAAGTATTTGAGAGAGTGTCTCGACACCTTTCCTGGGAGTAGTTTAAACAAACGTTTTCTCCCCTGACACAGTGATTTACTCGGCCTCCCTTCCTTCCTAAATAGTGCCAAGTCAGGCTTCAGCTACACCCTCATTCTAATTACCCTATCAACTGGTTTTTTCTTTATTGCCCTTGTAATCAATAATATCCCCACATGCTCCCCCAAAGCTAGTTCTCCCTCCTCCTGACAACTGGCATATTTGTGTTGTAATTTTACTATTTCTACAATTTGACTAGGGCCATTTGGAATTCTACTAGAGATGGTTTTAGGGAGAGATATTGATTTTTTTTTTTAATGTTTTGTAACAGCAGTTGGATTAAATATTTCGGCTTCTCTTAGAGATTCTCACATGGTTGTGTCATTTTGTCATTCACTTGGCATCCAGTGAATTATACACATTTACGGTGTGATTTTTGTCTTAGATAACCCCAAGTGCTCGCATACTGTTGCATGTTTGTAGTCCTTTACTGTCCCCCCACCTCTGTTGGAGGTGAGATAGGGTTCTTTTAAAGCTGCTAAGAATGTCTCCATTTTGACTGTTGAGTTTTACTCTAGATTTCCCCTTTTTAATGGTGGGACAGTAACCAAGATGGTTTACGTAGTCAAGTAAAGTGAATTCCTATCTATGATAGGCCTGAAGAATCGAGAGGAAAGATCCCAGCATTTTTTTGATACATCAGTACCACTGATGGACGATGGAGACGATAATACTCTTTATGATCGGGTACGTGAGGGGCTGCAGCACTGACTGCCGTGCATTTGCGCTCCGGTCTGTTTCCTCCTCTTCATGGACCTTTAACTTCCATGCGATGCAAATGGATCAGCCCTGCGTGACGTGCACATCCATCAAGTGGCTTTTGCAGCCGGCGGAAGAACGGTCATGGGGGCCATACTGTTTCTTCCTTTCCAAAGGCTGCAGGGAGACCTTGTCATCTGCCTTCCAGAACCTTCCGGAAAGCAGTCTGCCCACCCCACTCCTGGGAAGAACCCAGAGGTGCGCAGGCTTCTCCCCGGTGGTTTTGCTACTTAGCCCTTGGGTAGCTGCGAACGCGGGGTTCTCTGTGTCCCCTGCTTTGGCCGATAGTGCTTTAGAGCCCGCTTGTTTGGGGAATTTGTATCTTTCCTGTTAGGGAAGAATAAGTGCTTATCTGTGGTTTATATGCTTTATAGAAATAGTTTCAGAATTTATTTCCTTTCAGTTATATCTAAAATGGTACACTGTAGCTTTCTTGAGGGGAATGAAACCTGACGCACACATTTCATCCTTTTTGTTTTGCTAGGGCTTCACAGATGACCAGTTAGTGCTGGTGGGGCAGAGCACACTGATGGTGGAAGAGCGGGAGCGGGAGATTGGCCGGATCGTGCAGTCTATTTCTGACCTAAACGAGATATTTAGGGACCTAGGGGCCATGATTGTAGAACAGGTATGTGAATTTACCTGCCTCCTCAGTGGGTTTTCCTGCCATAGTATCTAGTCCTTCTCCAGACCTTTTTGGTTCTGCACTTTCGTCAGGAAAACGATTTGAACCTACGCCCCGAATGTATGTATGTGTGTGTACAAATTATATACATATACTGCTATCATTCCCCATAAAAATACTAATAAACTTTTTTTTAGATAAAAAACAAATGTCAGTGACAGTTCTCCTGTTCTCTGCCTCTACCCCAAGGGTGCTCATGGGAGCCCCCCACGCTGGGGGCCTGGTTGGTCCGCCCACGTCCAGCAGTGCTTCTGCCAATAGATAAGGTTTCCCTTCTAATTTTGGCAGGTTATTGTGTGATGGCAACTGGAACCACTAGCTCTCAAGTAGAATTAAATTGTTTGTTCGCTGTTGCAATCTGATTAGGGTATTTTATTATCTTGCCAGCAGGGATTTGGGTCCTGATCCCCCTGAAACCAGCCTCAGAATGGAGTGGCGAGGCTGTGGAAGATCTAGTTACATTAATTACTCCAGAGGCTCCCATGGAACTGCTCTTGCTGTCATCTCTCCTAACACAGCACGTTTCCGTGCACAGCCCTGTCCTTCTGTGTAGCCCAGTGTCCCTTCTTCCTGTTTGAACCAAGAGATTAAACAATTAAAAACAGAATTCTCCCTGAGGCGAATGTGTAATTTTACATGTGGATTGGAGCTTACCGTGTTTGCTCTGACCCATGGAGCCACGTGGTGACTGACGTTTATAGACATGATAGTCAATTTCCAGACCTCATCGTAACCAGGCCTGGCTTAACTGGCCCTCTCTGCTTACTTGAATCCAAGTATTTAGGCAACAAACGGGCACAGACGCAAGCCCTTCACCACTCAGAGCCCATTTCCACTGAACCGTATATTTTTTAAAGCCCCAGTAAGTCTGAATATGGCGTATCCTGCAGTGGCTAAATCCAAAAAAGAAACCTCAATTTGTCAGTATCTCTTTCTCCTGAGCTGGACTTTATGGCAACTAGTGCAGCAGTCTGCCACTGAGTGCCTAATGTTGCACGGTGATGGATTCCAGACCTAGCAGTGTGTACCTTTACATCACAGTTAAGTAAAACAGATAATTCTGTGGATAATGATGTCTGCAATTTGCAGCTCTTATTTTTGAAGTTCAGTTTTCCCAGTTGTGGTTGTTGATCGTCTGTAACTGTCATTTATTACTCAGGGTACCGTCCTTGATAGAATCGACTATAATGTTGAACAGTCCTGTATCAAAACTGAAGATGGCTTGAAACAGCTTCACAAGGTAATGCCATATCTTTCAGTGGTTGAGAATTTGAAGAACTATGATCAGATATCAAGAATTCATGAGACAAAAAAAAAAAAAAAAAAGGGCTTCCCTGGTGGCGCAGTGGCTGCGCGTCCGCCTGCCGATGCAGGGGAACCGAGTTCGCGCCCCGGTCCGGGAGGGAGGATCCCACATGCCGCGGAGCGGCTGGGCCCGTGAGCCATGGCCGCTGGGCCTGCGCGTCCGGAGCCTGTGCTCCGCAACGGGAGGGGCCACGGCAGAGAGAGGCCCGCGCGCCGCAAAAAAAAAAAAAAAAAAAAAAAAAAATTCATGAGAGGCTTCTCTTCCGTCATAACTGTCTTCGGCATTCTCATCTGCCGTCGGCTCGAGGTAGGACTGTAAAAATGCACCGTGTCGTTTTATTCAGAGCCGACCACGTGCGCTGTTGCCGTTTTACTGCCGTTAATGATTCCGGGTGCACCTCACACACAGGTCTGAAATTGCCGAGAATCCCCTTCCGTGGCAGTGAATTCTGAAGGAATTGGGGTTTTCTCCCTTTTAGAAAATATTTTATTCCTTGTTTAGGTCTTCTTGTGTTAGGAAATCGATTTGAGTGGGTATTTGTTAAAATAGGTGTTGAGCATTCTGTCTGCTTGTTGTGACTCGGCTCTCTTTGTTGTGATACTTTTCTGATAAATTGCTGGTGGGGATTCATTCTGGAGGAGATGAAAATCTAATTTTCCCTTTTAATTACCGCAGTATATCTGTGTACTACTTGAGGAAGGAGTAGTTTGTTGAAGTGAGAGTATTAGCTCTCTTTTTCTTTGCTGATAATAAAGTGGCTGTTTCAGGAATGTTTTTCACGATATTTGTTAAAAATAAATGGAAAACATCTTAAAAATCTTGTAATGAGTTATGAGAAACATACACATACGCTGCTGAGTGACTCTCATGTATAATTGGGTGCATGTTTTCTTTAAAAGGAATGTAATACTTCACAAATAAAATAAAATTGTGTCCGTTTCCTCATGTCTTTGAGACCTAGCAGTATTCCTGGCCGTATATGATGGTCATTTTTCCAATTCACTAATGTACTTCTCTGTCACCTTTCTGAAACCAGCCACTTCCTGTGGCAGAGATGGCCGTATCTGACAGTAGTGTCAGGTTTACAGAAAGACCTCGCATAGGTCTGACCAGAAGCCCTTCACTGCCCCTTCCACGTGCTTTGTCGCCACATGCCGGGTGGGGATGGCGCTCCAGCGTATACTGAGAAAGAAGAGGCTTGCCTTGTACATGCAGAGGGCTTTTTAAGCATTGGGTTCATTCGGTTGCCAAGCTTTGTGTATTGAAAGAGTGAAAACTAACTTTAGTTTGTCACTCTGTAATGCCCGGGCTTTCATATGCTGTTGAATTATGCATCGGTTTTGAAGTTTCTTAAATAAAAACTAGTGGAACTTGTTTTTTGATATAACACAGATAAAGGGAAAAGCTTTCTCGGCGGGAGTGTACAAATCTAGTGGGAACTAAAAATTTTGTTTAAGGTTCTACTTTATAAACCATTTGGAGAGGTTTCAAAGTATATCATTTGGTGTCAGCTTCCGTGGTGTTGCGGGTTACTTATTAGAAAACTAAGCACGCGCCGTCCTCTTTCTCCAGGCACGGCCGGCCGTTGCCTTGGCGGTCAGCTCATCTGAGGCTGATGCAGCCTTGGGAGCTGCTTCACGTGGGCCGGGCTCTCCAGACGGGTGAACCTGTCTGCGCTGAGGTTTCCTCCTGTGGCTGAGTGGCTCCTGGTGGGCGGGCAGGCTCGCTTAGGAAACAGACGTCCTGGTCAGAAGGTTGGTGGGGACGGGGAAGTAGGGCAGAGGAGGTTGCACGTTCTGAGCAGGTACGGCGCTCAGGCTGTCTCCTTGCTTTCACCTTCACTGTGAAGCAGCGCTGTCCACGGAAGGGCAGGACGTGCTCTCCCCGACGTGGACAGGGAGACCCTCACGACTCTCTTCTCCCCTCTCCTTTCTGTGGGTCACATTCTGCACCACAGGCGTGTGTGTCACCAGACGCACAGAACTGGACTCGGTGGGTTCTTTCTGCGCTTGACACCACAGGGCCAACTTTCCTGTTTCTACTGCGAAGGTTGAATTTCTTCTTGTTGCCAAATTCAGAGGAGGTGGAAGACAAGCTTCTTTGGGACCCTCGGTTCCATCCCTGCCGGCTGTGGTAACTTTAGCCAGGTGTTCGATTTCTTAGTGAAGGAGCTGTGCGTTCATCCAGAGAACTGTGTCCGGAAGCGAGAGGCTTCTGTTGAAAGAGTGGGTCCTTGCGGTCGGTGGAAGGAGAAGGAAGGAGAAGTAAGGAGAAGTGGCCCACAGGGATCTGAAAGCAGAGCCCTTCGGCCTCTTCGGCGGCCTCCGTGTGATGGCGGGTCCCCAGCGCGGGCGTTAGCGAAGCCGGGTAAATAGGGAGCTCCGGGGTCACGGGACTCGTGTGGATTGAACTCGCGGGAGCTGATGGCAGGGATCGCGATGATGGAGCCGGTGGCAGAGGTGTCGGGTGTGTGGGTGCAGCCAGAGGCCTAGGACTGCAGATGAGCCAGACGTGATTTGGGATCGTGGGGAAAATGACGGCCTCTTCTCCCTCCTCTCTCTGTAGGCAGAGCGGTATCAAAAGAAGAATCGGAAGATGCTTGTGATTTTAATATTATTTGTCATCATCATTGTCCTCGTTGTTGTCCTCGTCGGCGTGAAGTCGCACTGAGCAGCGTGGGGTCGGTGTGCGAGGCCTGCGCGGACCCGGGGGCGCGGGCCCGGCGCCCGCGGGTTCCTGCGGAGGTGAGGCCCCGGGCCGGTCGGGGCGGGGAGCATCTCCATGGACTCCTCCGCGCAGACGTGCTCGCGCGCGGGGAAGGGGCTTCTGGTTTTCCTTCGTTGTCAACACTTGAAGGACCTTGGATACTGCTGCAGATTAGAGATGAGTTCTCTCTTCAGTTATGTTTTGTTTTAGAAAGAGAAAACGAGTCGAAGGTTTACAGGCCTCCTCAAGCTGTTCAATATATTATATCTGTATATGCTATTTTTTTTAGCAGTCATGTCTGAGCGGCATGTTAAAATAATTTTTGGAAAAATTTTTTTTAAACCGTCTGGTTTTTAAGAAATTTGGTACCAAAAATTCATGAGTAAAGGCAAAAATGCCTCTTCATTTTTCTCTCTATATTTTCCAGTTGAAAACAAACTGAGAAGTCCTTTAAGAATTTATCATCCATTCCCCGTTAACTTAATACTTAATTTAGCTTTTCCATCACTGTTAATGATCAGAGTAACAAAGTGTGAAAAATAAGAAACCATCATTGATGTTAATTAACACATTTAGATGGGCCAGTTAAAACAGCTTCATAAGTTTAAATTAATTGTAAATGGAGTATTCCTCATCTAAAATTTGTGCACGGCATGTTCTCCTGTAACCAAAAGGGGTTGCTAAGCAAAACCACCTATAATTACAAGTTGGTGATTTTAAACCACCCGCACGTTGAGGGGAAGCTCGGTGGTGTTGTGAAAGTCACCAGAGCAGCCGGTGTGTCTCTGCGCCGGTCCCCCGCCGTCCTCGCTCAGCCCATTGCTTATGCGCTCGCTACTTAATGACCTGTTCAGACCAGACACCATTTAATGAACTGTGAATTTACACAGAGGCCATTCTAAATGGGTCACCCCATATAGGATTAGTGGGTCTCAAATTATTAACCAAACATCACTCCATTTCAGAGTAAAATATTCCACCGGTGGTTTGATTTATGGGCCCTTCCATTGCCACTTACCATGCCCAGAAAGTAGGCACATTCTTGCAATTTGTGAAAATCTTGGCTAGCAAAGCCCCTCGTTTGTGTGAGCGTGAATCAGGTCGCCAAAGTAGGACTTTGTTGTTTACTTACTTATGATCAATATGGTGCTTGAGTATATTCCTGGACCTGTGGAATAATGTGGAAAGTGATGATAACTTTGAAAACTGAAGTTGTTCATGTTTTAATTGGTCTTGAGACACCAGTATTGTTTTAATGGTCTTTGCATCATTTTCAATGGCTTTCCATTATTTTTACCTTTCTTAAAATGTTTTAAAAGAGCATGATCTCATTAAATGTGCTGCCGTTTATTTGGACCAGTCACATAAAATGTCTCTCTAGAATTGACTCTGAAGTTACTTCCAGAAATTTAAACTCAAGTCCCGAGATTCAAGTTGTCCAGACAGATCACGGGCTTAAAACCCAGACCCCTGCCCCAGCCTTCCCTTCCCAAGTGGTTTACGACGCCAGGCAGTCACTGGTTTTCTTATTACTGATGTGGCCGTAGGAGGATCTAAAGGTGCCCCTGGCATTTCAGGAAATAGCGCGGCATTCCCTGACAGTTATTTATCAGGAAAGACGGTCAGGGGATAAGAGTCCAGCCCCTCCTCGATCGCCCCTGAAATGGGGGGCTTCTGCGGTCCTCGAGAGTAGCTGTAGGCGTCTTTCGTCTCAACGGTTTTGACCTCATGGAGTCCAGCTGCTCCCTTGGACCAGCTGCTCCTAGGAGGGGGGGCCGTCGAGATGAGGGGCTTCCCTCCCAGACAGTCTGCGATGGCGATACGGGTTACTGCCAAAGCTTTTCAAGTGCAGAGTCTCACTGACCTTTGAAGGGATGTGACCCATTAGGAAAGGATGACTGTTCATTTGTATTTATTTTCAGTGAATAGGGTGACTAGAGTTGGGTTTTTTACCCGACTCATTTGGGGCAAACAGGGAATCTGACTAGGAATAGTTTGAAGGATCCTGTGTGGGATCCGGGCAGCTGCCCCCCGCTGCCCGGATCCAGTGCAGTGCCAGCTAAAGCCCAGCCGTCCACTGCCACCACTGTGTCCCACGGTGGGGAAGTGGCCCTGAGCCCATGCACCGCGAAACACTGTACCGTTCTGTTGGGCCTTCCCTTGCGGAAAGATCAGCAGCATTGCGGGGGGCAGGAGCAAGTCAGTAATCAGTGTCCTGGCACCTGAGGGTCCTTCTCGCCCTCCTTTTCCTGCCGACAGCTCTGGCGGCAGTGATGGCCTGTCCGGTCTCTCCCCTCGCCTGGAGGCGCCCCAAGAAGAGGACCCACGGGGGGGTGGGGGGCTCCTCTGGGCTCAGCCTGGACCCCTGCCCCCTGTAACGTGCCCTGGCTGGCTCTGTTGACCAGGCCTGGAGAGGGGAAACGTAGACATTGACTGTCAGGTCCCCAAAGCTCCTGATCTTTCCCGAGAGATCGTAACTGAAAGCTACTGTCTCTTGTTTTATTAATTTGGGGTTGGGGGGAGGTGCTGGCTCGCCCGCCATGGGTGTGAAGCCGCGTATGTCTCTAATTTAACGAATTTACTGCGTTCTCTGCTAACTGAGAGAGCATTATTTATTTGTTTTGACACAAGCGCTTTCAGTGTTGTATCCTGGCTAATGGCTTCTTAAAGGTAATAAAACCCTTCCAACCTAATTGGTCAGATAAGACTTTTTTTCTTGTGTGCTTAAATAAAGCTATTAGTGAAGCGCTTCTATCTAAAATGACTTTTTTTGTCCTTTTTTTAAAACTAATTTACTGTCACTGGAAACTTTTTGTACAATAAAGCAGTCGTGCAGACTAAAGAACATCCTGCTCTCCTAGTATTAATTTTAACGACGGGGTGCATGTTTTCTGCGAGCGCGTCTGTGTTTCGGGAGAGCCTGGCCTGGCCTGTGATCGTTTGGGCTGACGAGTGTTTGTTGCCGAGGTCTTTGTCTCAGTGTCTGAGAGTCCGTCTGTCTGTCTGACGGATGCTTTCAAGGGGACCAATCGATTTGCTATCCACTATACAAAAAGGCAGGTAACTGCTTCCCTTATGAAAATGTATGCTTTATATACATACCAGGAAACACTGGAGATCTTCAGGGAAAAGCGTAGTCATGTGTGCCTTGTTGAGAAGTAACTCTTACACACGGGCTCCGGGAGACTTGAACTTCTAAATGACTTTGAACGTTTCCCATCCTATCAATCCGAAAATTTCAGGGGTGGTGTCTGCCAGTCGAACTCAAAGCCTGGACTGTATTTCCCCTCGAACGTCCTGGGCTCCTCCAAGGCCGGGATGGTTCTCTGTGAACTCACCGCTGGCTCTCACCCGCGTGTGCCTGCTGAGAGGTGCCATCGGGGCGCGCCGGGCGTGCGTCTTCCTAGCTACACCCCAGGGTCCGCACACACGGAAGCAGGAGCTGACCCTGCAGGCGGTCTCCTCGGGCGCCAGGCATCCCGTCCTTGGAGGTCGCTGGTGCCCCAGGCAGCACGGTGTCTTCGGGGCCCGATGATCCGCACGGAAGAAGCGGCCTCCTCTTCCTGTGCGCCCACCTTGTCTTTGGACTAGGACCACAGCCCCCCAGCTTGCTTATCAGCCGTTGGCTCTGTCCACGATCGAGTCCACTCTCCGAGGATACACACCGAAGAAACGCTCCATCCTGATGGGGCCGCGGGAGGAGCGGCCACACGCGTGGCCTCTGCCGGACGCGTGTGTTCCTTGAGCGGTAAGCCTCGTGGGTCGTGTCCCCACTGAGGTTTTGGCGGCCTCCTCTCGAGCTGGTGCTCCAGGTATGTGCAGGTACCGTGACTGGAAACGTTGCTTGCTGGGCAGAGAGCTCCGTGGGCGCTGGCTCTCAGGCGTGGCTGTGTCGCGCGTGGACCGTTGAGCGGTTCCTCGCGGGGACGCACATTGACGGTAGGAGGACAGGCTGCGTGTAGTTGCCCCTGTCAGTGTCCTGAACGTCTTCTCAGAACCGTGAGCGTAACCAGGAGTTGGCGCAGCCGAGCATTCTTCCTGGCTGGTCTGTCATACTTGTGTAGCCACAGCCATCATCTGTTTGTACATTTACCGGATAGCATGTTTCTCCACCTGCTGGCTTAACTCTGGTCGTCGGGATCCCCTGCTCTAGTCCAAATGTGGAAACCGCGTGGAGAAGCTGGCTCGCTGTCTCCACAGATGGGACGTTCATTAGTTGGGCGTAGGGAGGATGGGATGGTGCTAATTCATTGGCTAGTTAATCCTAAGTGTCCTCTCCTCCGAAGACTTAGAGGGGCAGACTCGGTTTGCTTGATGTTAGCTACACTTTGAAACCCAGCACTGTGCACACGTGGACATGTGGGCCCGAGGTGTAGATCCCTGGGTGTGTGAGCCCTTTAGAAACTCCTAGTTTCCTCTCTCCAAGTTCCCTCGACCACGCAGACGCCACCTCTAACCTTGCCGCCCGATGTTTTGGTTTAGTTTTGTTTTTAAATTGGGAGACGACAGCCCCCTTCGAAATGATGGGTGTTAGAACTAATGAGGGTGCTGGCTGCGGGCACGTAGAGCCTCTGCTCGTCTGAAGGTGCCTCCGATTCAGGACTTGGAGTTGGACGGTGGGCGTCAGCCGTGTGCCGTGCGCACCCCGTCCCCGAAGCCACGCCACCCCCACGGCGGTCTGCCGGTCCGTGGCTGGGCCTTCTTCCAACACAGAGGGACGTTCCCCAGCATCCCATGGCAGGGACTTGTGTACAGTTATCTGGTCAGTTGAGGCAAAAGAAAATAACCATTTGTCCAGTTGCCCAAATGAGCTCTCCGGCCTGTCCTGAATGTTCAAGATAATCGTGTGGGCCCCCGTTTCAGCTCTGTAATCTGGCTAAAATGGATCATTTAAGTGGGACTCCACTCAACGCGATGCACATTTAAATCGGGCTTAGTTAAGCCAGACCACTGGGTTTAGCGATTTCTGTTTGTCAACTGTTACGCTAAAATTGCTGTTTAGCTCATTGGCCAAATTCCGCCGTTCGGAATCACTAGTTCTCTCATTTTATGGTTGTCGTAATGGAAGCAGAAGGGCTCTGGTTTGCATCGTTTGGTCTCTTTTTCTCAGAGGAAGTGCTGAGGGAATCAGATGGTCGTTTGGGGATTTTTTTTTTTTAAACTTGGTGTTCCGATTCGGCACCGTAACAGACCTCCATTTTCATCAGCTGTTGGGGAAATAGAGCAGCCCCCCTTCTCTCCGCCAAACCTCCCCCTTTTCCGGATGGGCAAACTGAGGGCCGACTGAGGGCTTGCCAAGGCCACAAGACTAGTGGAACCCACGGCGGGAACTAGAATCTTCGACCTCCCGATTTCCAGACCAGTGTTGTTTCTGCTTATGCCGTTTTCATTGTTCATTTCTTTCCATAAAATTAAATGACCTTCTTCCAGAAAGATTTAATGGTCAAGATGTGATTTGGTAAAAGCTTCCTCAAGGATTTTTTTTTTTTTTTTTTCTTATTACAAAGATTAGAGCAGACTGAGGCTAAGAGAGATTTGCAAACAGCGGTATGTCATTACCCCGGGCTCAGTTTTTCGCGTAATTGGTGTGAAGAGCTGGCTGCCGAGGACTAAGGCTGCCGCCCAGCCGACGATAATGCTGCTTCTGTGACATGCCTCGGTGTGCATACGTGTCCATCCGCGGTTGTCCGTATAAAAGGTGTACGTCTGCATAAAACGCTGACCAAGATGGATCGTGTCATGTTGACGTTGTAAATAATAAAAAATAGTCTCGAGCAGAACTGATTTTACAATTGCCTGAGAATGTAGCGCTTCATGTCCACGCTAGGCAGTGGCTAGAAATTGATTTTTTTTAAATCCAATTAAGCCTCAAGGTTGGTTATCCATTTAAAAGGTCGGCTGAGTTAAACGATGACAGTACCTTCAGTTCATGCTAATAATTAAATTTACACAGGACTTCAACACTTACGTCGTGCCTTGTGGAGGCACCCGTCGTGTGTTTTTGCACAACAGCGGCGGGCGAAAGTCCCTGGCGAAGGTGCAGACACACAGCAGATCGTGTACCCTGACTTGCTAAGTCCCAGAGCTGGCTGCCATCCAGCCCTGTCGCTCCTTCCCCTCGGACTGCCGCAGCCCCCTGCACCTGACACTGTACCCCGCCCACCTCTCCTCTCCCTGTTCTGTGGCCCCAGGAGTACTGGAGGATGGAGAGTAGCCTCTCATTTAAAGGAAAGGGGAAAAAAAAGAGGGGAACTCTCGGTATATACACTACTTGGTTTCATGTGCTGCTGAATTTATAATGTGACAAATCAATCATGTTTTAGAAATAGTACTTTATAGTGCGTATTTACTACATGTTCCCAACATTTTAAGAAAAAGACTTCAGAATGTCTTTTTATGGTTCTCATAGGTGATGTTTAAGCGTTACCGCACTTATGAAGATGTTAGGAGAACCACCGACCTGATTGGGATGCGTTTTACTCTGTTTGGGTTATAATGTCACTCAAGTTTCATAAATCACCGAGAAGGGATAAGTGATCTGATTTCAAACCTAGCATTTTAACCTGCACTGGACTACACGCAAGGTTGCTTCATCTTTGTGCTTCCCATCCATGACTAGGAACCGGCCCCAAATATGGAGCCTTCCAGAATCAGTGAGAAAAAAATACTGAATTTCCTTCTCACGGGCCTTAAAAAAAAAAACAAAAAACCCAACAATTTCTGGTTAATCTTTCCCTCCCCCAGCCTTACCTCCACACTGCTCAGCTATACCAAAATCAACAGCAACTGATTCGGGATTCGTTTTTACTTTTTAAGAGATCCACATTTAGATACTAAGATAGACGTGTTGCTTTACACAAGAGCGTTTCTGGGAAAAAAATGTGACTCGGGTTTTTGAAGACTGCGTCATTTTCAAGGCACTCGAGAAGCCGACTACTTCAGAGGATCCTGTAAGGGAAGCTTTTCCTAAAGAAACGATTTCTTGATCAAAATAAACACGGACCCCTCATTTCGCTTTCCTATACATCTCCATTTTATATGCTGAGTTTGCTTCAAGGAATGTAGAACCACGTTTGGTCTGTTAATGATTTCTGTCTTAGCTCCTTCAGCCGCCCCATCCCCGGGCTCCAGGTCTTCAATATGCCCTTGAAAACTTTTACAACCACAAAAATAATTTTGCTGGTGTTGAGAAGTAAATAGAAATTTAGTTCCTGAGACATGAGGGTCATTACTATCTGACACTCTCCCCTTCCTGGGAGAATAATTTAGGCTGCCAGCACGGCCAGGGAGCTCCGAGAGCAACTCGTTCAGCCCTCAGTTTATCGAGAAGCCCTGAAAACTGATGTTAAGAAGAAATGCTTTTTGTTGTTAATAAATGATTCCACTAGTAACATTTTTATCAACACATTCTGTCATCCCACTGATCCTGGAAGGTAAAAACAAACACAGGACTTGAGATGAGACTACAAAACGTGCTTTTAAAGCAGAGCGCAAAAGGACGTGCAATATGCTATCTTTTGTGTAAGATCCACGAATATAATCTTTTTTTTTTTTTTTTTTTTCAGAAGGAAACAAGAAAGATAAACTCAACAGCAATAAAAATGGTTACTGTGGGAGAATGTGGGAAGGGGTGGAAGGGACGGGAGAGTTGTTTGAGCATTCCTTTTCACAGCTTCATCTCTTGACCCATACAAATGTTTCATGTGTTCAGAAACTGAAAATGTAAAAAAAAAAAAACAAAAAAAAACTAGAAAACAGCTGTAAAACAAAGAATGTTGCCCACCAGCCAGTTCTACCTACCGTACACCCTCAAAGGAATTCGGGGTGGAGATCAGGAATGAGGCCCTCTGTGTTCTGGGAAAACAAGGAGAACAGGCCCTCAGATAGTTAGATATTTTCAGGAGAAAATTTCATGAACGTAGATTCTTGTATCTTCCCCTACTTAGAAAAGCGCTGAAATCTTGAACTGAGATATCTGTTTCTCGTGACTAATAGTAACCTTCTGGCAAGACGTGTGCTTGACTGCACCTACCCCTTCTCCAGTATCACATATATACTGACACCTCCCCCCGCCCCACCTCTTTGGAGCAGCTCCTCAGAGCTCCTGGGCTAGAGTCCTCAGTGAGTCCCCACATAGAACTGAACTCACGGCTCTCACATTGTGCATTTTTACTTCAGTTGACCCAGCAAACCCTTATGTTGAATACAAACAGAAACAGGAATCTAGATGGACATCAGATAGACCACACAAACACGAAGTAAAATGTGAATCTATCAGTGGGATACATTCTAAGAACATGAAGGAAGAAAGGAAGAAGGGAGGGAGGGAGGAAGGAAGGAAGGAATCTTGATGCGGTAGGTTTGTTGTCAGGAGTGGAGGCTATTTGGTGACAGTTGTGGGAAAGAACAACTGAGTATCCCTATAAAACAAATTCTATGGCTGTCCTCTAAAAGGATTGCGAGCAATGACATCCAAGGAGCTGTGAGCACGCCCGGAATGCAGTTCTGGGTTTCTCAATAGGAAGCTCTTACTTTCTTACCAGCCATTCCCCCAACCAAAAGGAAACAGGGTTCCTTGGAGAAGTGGCTGGCTGTAGATGTGGGGCAAGGAAGGGACACTGTGAGCCCAGGGGTCATCTTATTGTTCCAGAAAGGACAGAAGTACACAAAAAGCGATAGGGACAAAGGAAAAAGACAAAGAGACACGGGAGCCTGCCTGCTGGGCTCTCGTCAGCCTAAGTGGAGACGCTTGGAGCAGAGACGCTGAAAGATACCCACTTACGTACGTCCTCGGTGGGGGAAAGCCTCAGTGGCCTGCAGCCACTGCAGTCGCCCAGGCCCTGTCTTGGGTTCAGTGCTCTTCTGTCGCCATCTTGAAAAAGAGGCTCTGCGTTTTCATTTTTGCCCTAGACCTCCACAGGTGATGGTCTGCTTTACTCAAGAATACCAGGCAGCAAGTGTAGAAGGGATGAGATAGCTGGAAAATAACCATGCTGCAACCAGTCCTTGATGCAGGCAGAGATCATTACTGGATTTGAAAGCCGTGGGGGAAAGGTTGTCAGGAAACAGAACATTCTCATAGTCTCAGAGTGTCACTCCACGCATTATAAAGAGGAAGCTGATTTCCATTCTATTCGGTATAAAGGGGGAAGTGTACCTCTACCATGAAGAGATCCGGCCGACCCCACTTAAACCAAGTTACCAACCTTGACCAGTAAGGCGAGACAACCTAGGTTATGTGGTTCCTGACGGGGCACAGTGGGAAACACAATGTGCGTTGTTGCCAAAAACATCTAACCCGAATCTAATCATAAGGAAACCATCAGAGGAATCCAGACCGTGGGGACCTTCTGTGAGACGCGTCAATGTCAGGAAAGACAAAGGCAGGGATTGTTCTGGATTAAAGGAGACCAAAGAGCCTTGACAACCAAGCAGAACGCCTGATCCTTACTTGGATTCTGGATTTAAAAAGAAAAGGCCATGAAGGACGTTTTGGGGACAATTAAAGAAGTTTCAATGGGAACTGCGTATTAGATGACAGCATGGCTTCTATGTTAAATTTCCATGGCTGTCGTCATCATGGGGGCTGGTGTCCCTGTTCCTAAGAGAGATGCACAGAGGCATTTAGGGTTAAGTGTGTGCAGCTAACTTTACATGATGCAGAGAAAAATACGTATATATACACCCATGCACATCCATACACGTATATATGAACCTAGGTGAAGGGCATACAAGCCTTCATTGTACTGGTTTTCCAACTTTTCCATAAGTTCATGCATTTTTCAAAAAAGTGTTTAGGGAAATGTGATTTTTATGGCAATTAGTTAATTTTCAATCCTTGAGGGAATGTACAAATCTTCTAGTTGGCACGTCTGACGCCAGTATTTACAAAATGTAACTGGGAGGCTCCCTGAGGTCCAGGCGTGGTGATGGAGGGCACACGCTGGACACAGGCAGCCTCCAGGGCGGTCATGCACGGGTCACCCACCACCTTTCTTGGATGGGGGCTCACTTCCAGGCCAGCTGCTCCATGGAGGGAGGTGGCTGGAGCCGAGCCTTCCTCTGCATCCTCTGGGCACACGAAGCAGCAAGTCATTCTCAACCAGGAACAAGCCCTCCCTTGATTTCACGTTGGTCCTGACTGAGGCACGTCCGCTGCCTTTCAGTGGCCCGCAAGGTCAAGTCCAAAGGCCAGGGCTCAGCATACATCTCACGCACACTTTATGTGCAGCCGCGGGAGCCACGGTGGTTCCAGAAGGGCCCGTGCCCATTAGTTAGTAGTACTTTGGGTCTTCGTGTGAACGATTCCCTTGTCAGGGATCAGACTGCCTGGCACACCTGCCCTCAAGACCCAGCTCAAATATCTCATCCAAACCCAGTCTTCTCCCAGTGGCTGGATTTCTTGGTTTTACTGCTGTGTCTGTTCCTTCACCCCTGTGCGCGCGCGCACACACACGCACGTGCACACACACACACACACACACACACACACACACACTGCTGCACGTCCCCAAAGCCTGAACTGGCCTGAAGTTCTTCAGAACTGGTACTCAGATATTTTGATTTTATATAGGTAAACTCTGGCATGAAATTAACACATAAATGTACATTTCATACACCGACAGCCATCTTACGTGATATGACTTAAGAATTATGTTCTAGTATGTGACCTGTACCAAAAAACTTCCTAATATGTCCTGGGAACTTTATTCTGATTTCTTCCAGAAGTTTGTAGTCTTTTCCTCAACTCCTAAATTAAAAGTCTGAAGACCCAGTTGAGTTTGGAACGAGTTTCAAGTCATCAAAAACATGAGTTACTTCTTGGGTTGCATTAAAGAGCCTGGTAAGTTGTTTTAAATTTTCATTTTTTAAGAAAATTAAATTGAGGTGAATTTTTCACTGACAGTGAAATATATACTAAGCTCTGGATTAATACCTTCATAAAAATTTATCTAAACAAAGTGGGGCCTGTCTTATTTATGTTGAAGTCTGCAGAGTCTGCAGTGAAAAGGGGAAAGTACTTTCCTGGAATATAGTTATATCTGTCACAAGCGGCATCTTGAGGAAATTGGCAGGCGTTTGAAGTGGAATAATTCCTTAGTGTTCTGTTTAGTTTGGATTTCTCCGATTCAGGGGTGGCTTAAAACCAGAATCAGGAATATCTGCTTCTAACAAGCATCTAACATTTTCTCTTGCTTTGTGTACATAAGTGTTCAATAAATGTTGGTTGCATTGAATCATCTTGTTCACCCTTTATTGAGGCCATCGAGGTTATCCAGTCTATTCTTAGATACGGAAGAGTTCTAAAGGGAAAGATGGTCTACCAGCAGTTTCTCTGCCCCCCTCCCGCCCCCCAACTCCCTGTACACAAACACTGCCACATCTGGCTTTCTGAAATGCGGCTTGGATCCTCCCTCAGTTTGCAAAAGTCTATGGATTGAATCAAAGACTCCCTGGTCCCCCTGACCCCACTCCTTCCCTAGTCTCTGGCAACCCGCTGCTCTTACACCCTGGTTTCAGAGCCCCGTGGCCACGGGAGTCCGTGCGTCCCCCATTCCCATCCCGTCCCATCCCGTTAGCCTGTGCAAGTCCTATTTCATCCATCAGGGCAGGGCTTAACGTCCCTCACCTTCCAGGAAGCCCTCCCCCCCTCCGCCCCCAAGTGCCCCACACGCCGGTCTGCAGCATATTTGCAAACAGAAGAAAGAGTGATAGATCTTCATACATGCTCTTCGTACCCTTTACAAATGTGTGAAAACATTCAGCTGCTGTAAAATCTTTTGAGGAAAATAAGATCCAATTAGCGCCGACTTTTGTGTCGGGAAAGCTGAGGGTTTCGAAGGAATTCCTTTCACTCAGTCAGAAACTGAGGGCTGCTCTGTGCCAGGCCCTGAAGAAAAAGGCTCTAGTCCGTGGGATGCTTGGGGCCATCTGCCCTGTGCCAGGGACAGACGTGGAGGGAGCAGACAGGGAAGACGGGAGTGTGGCTCGTGCGTGGGTGGCACAAGTCAGGGAGTCAGGGACACGCTGGGAGGTCAGCGGCCGTGGCGCTTGGCTGCCACACTAGAGAGTTGGCTCTGCTGCCTTTTAAGGTTGGTTATGAAGAGAAAACTCTAAATATAAGAGGACTGGTGCATGGAACTAGCTGAGGTAGCAGAGAGGGGTGCCAACCAAAGGCCCTTGAGCAATCAGGATGTGGACGGGATGGAGTGTCAGGTGTTTATTTTTAAATGACTCCTGGTAGAGCTTCCTCAACTGGGTCCCCACTCCCGGACCCTTGTACCTGAGCCACAGCGGGAGCCGGGCACACTCACCATCCACCAGGCGCCCCCCCACCCTCTAGGGGCCCCTCCACTAGCCTTCCCTCCTCAGAGAGGGGTGGGCTCAGGGGTCTTGTAAACCACTGGCTGCCCCTCCTCTCTCCCTAAGCGGGGTGGGAGGCTGCAGGGACAGCTTCTTGCAAAGGGGTGGGCTGGCGAGGTGATGCCTGGCTTCATAACTGGCCATCCCAGAAGCAGCAACCTGAACGGACACCCAGTCCCCGGTGCCCTCGTCACATCCAGGACAGGCCTGGCAAATACTGGGGGTCTGATAAAGGTTCAGGAACCCACTAAGTGAGGAGGAGGGGACTTTGCACACTGCCCAGCATGCCAGGGGCCCTCGTGCGGCTGGGAGCTGGCCCGAATCCAAGAATCACCCAGCCAGTCCAAACGCGACAGGGTGTGGCGAGGGGGTCCCGGAGGGGTCCAGCTGGACCACCACTGCTGCTCAGAGGCCCCTGGGAGGCCTGCCTCTCCTCTGGGCTGGGCTGGCTCGGGGCTCACCCAGAACCTGCTGGAGCTCCGGCCCACTAGGGTCCGCTGGCAGCCTGCTGGGGCTGGGGGGCCCCTTCCCGGAAGGGCCGTCTGGAGAGCTGTGTTTCCTCACTAGCACGGAAGGACCCACCTCGGGACCTGCCCCAGGGTCAGGGCCTGCCGCGGTCTGAGGCCTGCCGGGAATGGGGCCTGGTGGGGCCGGGCCTGGGCCTACTGCCTGCGGTGCGGGGCCTGGCGGAGTTCGGGGCCCGCCCCGGGCCGGGGCCTGCAGGTCCGGGCCGCCCCGGGCCGCCCGGCCCGGGCCTGCCCCCCGCCCCGCCGGCCCGGCGCCCCCTCGCGCCCCGGGCGGGCCCTGCACGTCTCGCGAGCGGCCCGGAGCGGCGGGGGAGGCGGGGCCGGCGGCCGGGCAGGGCCGGGGCGGCGCCGAGGCCCGGCCGGAGCGGGAGCCCAAGCGCGGCGGGCGCGGTGGCCGGGGTGGGGGGCTCGGGCCGGCGAAGATGGCGAACGTGGGACTGCAGTTCCGGGCGAGCGCCGGGGACGCGGACCCGCAGAGCCGGCCGCTGCTGCTGCTCGGGCAGCTGCACCACCTGCACCGCGTGCCCTGGAGCCACGTCCGCGGGAAGCTGCTGCCCCGGGTCACCGAGGAGGTGAGCGGGCCGCGCCGGCCGCCATGCGCCGCCCTGCCGGCGAGCGGAGGCCGGGCGGGGCCGGGCCGGCGGGGAGGCCGCGGAGGCCCCGCCTCGACCGCCCGGCGCCCCCCAGCCCGCCCGCCCGCCGGCCGGCCGGCCGGCCCGGGCGCGCCCAGTAGGCCAGGCCGGCCGGCGAGGCCCGGGGCCGCCCGCCTCCCAGAAAGCAGAGGAGCGGGCTCCCGTCCAGCAGCCCCGCCCGGAGGCCGCGCGCGCCCCGCACCCACCCGGGCCGCAGGCTCGTGGGCAGAGCTGGCCTGCCCTTCGACCAGGCGCGAAGGAACTGCCCTCGAGGGGCCGGGCCCCGGCAGCCTGCGCGGCCCTGACACCGCCTTCCAGAAACCTTGTGGCGGTGCCGCCCGCCCCCCTCCAGGGGCACCTGGCTTCGTCCCGCCCCAGTGCAGGTTTCCAGGTTTCCAGCGTGTGTAGCAGAGCAGCCTCCAGCCTGGCCGTTTAAGTCCCCACTGTTTAATCTCACGAGGGTGGACGCGTGCCAGCGGACGCACACAGTGCTTATCTAGTGAGATGTGACACTTCTTAATTAGGGATCCTGCCTGGGTGCCGCGGGGAGGCTGCAAAAGTGCCCTTTTAGCAAGTGAGGCAGGCGTCTGCGCGCAAGGCTCCTGGCCGGTGGCCCTGTAAAGGCTGGTGTCTGTCTTGTGTCTCCCCTTCTGATGCAGCTCTGGCAGGCTGCCCTAAGCACGCTCAACCCCAGCCCCACGGACAGCTGTCCCCTCTACCTGAACTATGCCACCGTGGCCGCCCTGCCCTCCAGGGTGAGCCGGCACAATAGCCCCTCGGCCGCGCATTTCGTCACCCGGCTCGTGCGGACCTGCCTGCCGCCGGGAACCCATCGGTGCATTCTGGTGAGTGCTTCTGAGGGGCTGGCCCCGCACGGGCCCCTGAGCTTCGGCTCGCTGCGTGCTGGCCTGCTGGCCGGGGCCTGTGGCTCATCTCTCCGGACCGCAGAGCACTCCGGCCCGCGGTATCCCCGATGCGGACGATGCCGCCGTGACCGCACCGTGCAACCCCGGCCTTACTGCCGTCGGGGATACCGAGGGCCCCGAGACGGAACGGTCTAGCCCAGATCAGTTTGGGTGGCAGATCCGAGACTCAGACCCAGGCTTCCTGAGCCTGTCTCCGCTGTGCAGCACTGCACGTCCTGCCTTCCTGTCTCGAGAGGCCGTTGACCCCATCTGGTGGCTGACATTTTCTTTCTCACATCGTGGGACAGTGATTCTGGGGAAGGCCCCTGGGATGATGGCTTTGCTGGGGCATCTCCGTCCAGATTGTTTCCACAGTGGCCTCTGACCCAGCTCTGGGGCCCTAGCACTTGCTGATGGCGGCTCCCATGGGTTGGGCCCTGGGTCCCATCCCCCGCCCCCACAACACGGCTTCGCTCCCCTCACCACCGCTCCGCTCTCTGTGCTGCAGATGGTCTGTGAGCGGTCGGACGCCTTCGCCTCGGCCTGTGCCCTGGCCCGCGCTTTCCCACTCTTCACCCAACGCTCGGGGGCATCGCGGCGCCTGGAGAAGAAGACCGTCACAGTGGAGTTTTTCCTGGTGGGACAAGACAACGGGCCAGTGGAAGTGTCCACTTTGCAAGTGGGTGTCTGGAAGTTCAGACCAGGTCCCCGTGCCGCAGTCCCCGCCGCCCCCCAGCTTGGGCAGAGCTCTCTTTCCCACTCCCTGGGAGGACAGGACAGGGCTGCTGAAATTCCTGAGAAGGCCCCCGGGGCCTGTCCAAAGCCGGGCAGCGGGCTCCCTCCCCGCAGGGTGGTCTTGTTCTCAGGGTTCAATTCTGTTCAGCCAGTGTTTATCAAGCACCTACCCCGCCCCAGGCGCTTTCACGTTTTGATACTAATAATCCTGCCCTTGGCTATATCACCTTACCGTTTATGGTGCGCTTTTACATATGTTATTTCATTTGATCCTACTTCGTTTGATCCTTTTGAGGCACGGCAAGGCTGAAAGTGATTTCCAACCTAGAAGTCCTCGTGTGGGCCGAATGCCAGGTTTCCCCGCCGTGGTGACCCTCCCAGCCCAGTCGTGTTGTGGGCTCATCCTCCCCACCTGCAGCCCCCGCTCCAACCGCCAGACTCAGGTGGTCCTTTCCCCTCCCCTCCCTCACCCGTCACTCTGTCTCAGGCCCCTTGAGCACTCCCTCATCCGCTATGTGCCCCCAGGTCTGTAACTGCTCCGTGCCACCTGGATTCCTTCCCCTAGGAGGAGATAATGTTGTTCCTCTCTGCTCTCCTGAGACAGCTCCTCTTTTTTCTTCCCATGGTCCGATTGCTTTGCCTGTCTTAACTCCCTTTCCCCCCTCAGCCCGCCAGCATGGAGTTCGCCCACCCGCTTCCTGACATTGTTTTCCAAGGGCCACGTCTGCCTGACTTGAGCACTGGCCATCCCTCCTTGAAGGGCACCCGCCCAGCCAGGAGCCTGAGCCTTCTCCCCACCCCGTACCCTTCCCGCCTGCCCCGCCCTCTCCGCATTCCCTTTGCGGGCCCCCCCCAACCGTGGGGGCATTCTGGCCTCGCTCCGTCCTCTCTGGGTGGTTTCAGTGCCCGCCCCTGGGCTCCAGCCTGCAGTTGGACACCAACGCTCGCTCCTTCCCTCCAGCTCCAGGGAGTTCCTTCTGAGTTCTGGGCTGGGGCTGGAGGCCTGAGCATCCTCTACCCCCTCCAAGCCCCTCTCCTCCCGCCCTCAGCCGCAGGGACTGGCTTCCTGCTGTCCCCTGGCCTCGCCAAGCCCCGTCCTGCTCAGGGCCCCTCTCCAGGGCCCCTCCGGCTCTGGTTTTGCCTGGTCTCAGTCCGGCTTCTGCCCACATCCCTTCCTCGGGGAGGCCTGGCCATCCTGGCTAGCCCGGCCTCTCCCACACTGCCAGGCCCTCTGCCAGCCGAGAGCCATCCGCACCGGACATTACACTTCTGAGTTTAGCCTCTGTGCCCTGCGCTGGAATCGGAGTCCCCCAGCCCCCCGAGGGCAGGGTCCTGGTCCTGTGCATAATAAAACCCCGCACCGGCCTTGTATGTGATGAGGGGTCTCCCTGGCCCCTACATCCCACCCATCCTACTTTGCCCACCTGCACCCCACTGTTCTCTGGGACCATGGCGGCAGCCTCCTAACTGGCCTCGCCGCCTCCGGACTCCCCGCTCCGGCTCCGCCTCCCACTGCCTCACAACCAGGCAGGGGCCAGCGCTCTGCGAGTGCTTGTCGGGCGTCAGGCTCTGCTCCGAGCTCACGTGTGCGCGCACACTTAATTCTCACAACTGCCCAGCGAAATGGGTCTTGTTAACCCTCCCCACTTTAGAGTTGAGCCAGGTGAGCCTCAGACGTACTAAGTGACTTACCGGGGCCACGCCAGCATGGGGTAGAGCCAGGCTTAACCCGCGGCCGCCGTCCGTCAGCCCTCTTTCTCTTCTGCCTTGGATCCTGAGCACAGGAGTCTCTGACGCCCCGCTGGCCTTTCCCTCACCACGGGGACCACCTGGACCCCATGTCTGTGGCCTCTCCTACCCTCCTCCTCTGTGGCATCTGGTGGAACGATGTGCTGTGATTCTCTGCTGGCCTTGAGTCCCTTGGGCGGCTTTGAATTCAGAGTCTAGTGTGGAGCCTGGTGCACAGTAGGTGCTCATGTAAACGTGGATGGAATGAATGAATGAGTGAATGGATGATTCTGCCTTTGTGATGAGGAAACTGAGGCACAGTGAGGTGCAGGCTCCTCCCCCAAAGGTGCGCCCTCTCACCTGAGCCTCCGCCGCACCACGAGGCCCGTGAGGCCGGCACTGATGCGCTTCCCAGACAGCGGCCACAGGTCTGTGCGGCCCCCCACAGACAGAGACCCGCCCCCGCCTGGGGGAGAGCCTGTCTGCACGGCACATCTCGCATCTGAGCTGTCAAGTCTCTGCCTCTGAGGCTCCAGGGTTTAACTGCCTCGGGGCAGCCTGAGAGGCGGCTGGGCTGCCGCTGTGGGCCCGGAGCCTGCGCTCCCCGTCCCCGCGGCGCTGGAAGAGGCGCCGAGGCACGGGGTGCTGTCCTCACCCCCGCCAGACCCACGCTGCGCCTGTCTCTTGATGTTGCCTCTTCAGTGCACCGGGAAAGGCAGCCAGGCCCTGGAGGTGGGTGCTGGAGGGCCAGGCGGGGCAGGAGGCAAAGCCGAGCGTCAGGGCTGACACGGGTGGACAGGAGTTCTTGGCAGAAGCTGCGAGGGGGAGGGGACAGCCGGTTTGGGGATGAGCCTGACCTCTGCGTGTGCATGTGCCCCGTCTGCAGCGCCTCCCGTGCTGGACGGTGTCAGGCCCCTGCTCCCCTTGGGGCGCTGGGTCGGTGCACAAGGCCGGTCTGTCTGTGTCCTTCCCTCCTGGCCCTGTGGCCAGAGCAGTGTCACATCAGACGACCAGGAAATAGGGTGGGGGTCTGTGACACTCACATGGGGCCCACGTGAGAAAAACGCCTCCCCAGCGGGCCCAGGGACCTTTTCTCCATTGGGAGGATCCAGAGAAGCTCCTGGAGGGTATGGCCTTTGAGGAGTACCTCAAAGCGTAGCTGGGATCTTGGCAACAGAAGGGGAGTCGTTTGGTCAGCTCAGGCCACCGTGACAACAGCCCACAGACAGGGGGCTTGAACAGCACACGTTTAGGACGTCCAGGATCACGGTGGGTCCTGTGAGGGCTCTCTTCCCGGCTTTCAGACCACCACCTTCTTGTTGTGCCCTCTTTTTTATAAATTTATTTATTTTATTTATTTACTTTTGGCTGCGTTGGGTCTCCGTTGCTGCGCGCGGGCTTTCTCTAGTCGCGGCGAGCGGGGGCCGCTCTTCGTTGCGGTGCGCGGGCTTCTCGTTGCGGTGGCTTCTCTTGTTGCGGAGCACGGGCTCTAGGCCCGCGGGCTTTAGCAGTTGTGGCTCGCGGGCTCTAGAGCACAGGCTCAGTAGTTGTGGCTCACGGGCTTAGTTGCTCCGCGGCACGTGGGACCTTCCCGGACCAGGGCTCGAACCCATGTCCACTGCGTTGGCAGGTGGGTTCTTAACCACTGCGCCACCAGGGAAGCCCGCTGTGTCCTCTTCTTAGGGGCAGTCATCCCATCATGGGGCCCCACCCTCCTGACCTCAGTGAAACCTGATCACCTCCTAAAGCCCTCCTAGTACCATCCCGTTGAGGGTCAGGGCTTCAGGATATTTAGTCCATAACAGAGGGCAGCACCTCCTCCTGAGAAGGGGGTAGGGGGTTGGCAGAGGCCAGACATAATGTGTGTTCAGAGCCAGGCAGGAGGGCCACCTGCCACCTGGACGAGGGGCAGGCGTACGTAGCAGGAGATGAGGTTTAGAAAGCAAGGTGGGCCCCGTATAGGCCGGGCAGGATGCCAGACTTGAAGGGTTCCTCTGTGATTCTGGAGCTGCGTTGGACTTTATGTAGGCGGCTGGAGGGTCACGGGCAAACTTTTGCTTCCCTTCCACCTGCCCTCGCTCCCCTGGCAGCAGCCCTGCAACCTCTCCCGGGTGACGTGTGCCTCTGACACCTCTGGGCCCCTGGCCATTGGATGAGGAGGGATGCCTTCCACCTGGTCCCAGGGCCCCGGTGACGGCCTTTTGTTTCTCCTAGTGTTTAACAAGCGCCACAGAAGGCGTGCGGCTGGCAGCCCGCATCGTGGACACGCCCTGCAGTGAGATGAACACAGACACCTTCCTCGAGGTTCGTAGCCCTTGGGGCCCTGCCGGGACTGGGGGTGGTGTCGGTAGACCCCAAGGAGAGTCAGCAAACCCAGGGCCGCAGGGGGATGGTCCGCAGTCTCTGCACCTCGTCTGGGGAAGCCGCGGGCTGCTGCGGACAGAGTCCTGCCGTCCAGCCAGAGCTGAGGGGCCCCCAGGCCTCAGCTGAGGGTGGAGGGAGGACAGAGCTTCCTCCCCGAGGCCCCTCAGCAGGACTCCAGCCATGAGCTGCAGGAAATCGCAGAGTTTGGAGGGTGAGCCGCCTCTCCTGGGTTTAATCATGCTCAGAGCCAAGAGTCAGAGCCACGGCATCGCAGCCCATCCCTCTCCCACCGTAAGGCATCTGCTCACCGCTGGCCCAGGCCCTGGCCTCGCCCTGATTTAAGCCGTCTTCACGTGTTTATGTGTTGTTGTTTTTTCCATGAACCCATCCAGGAGATTAAGAAAGTTGGAAAAGAACTGGGGATTGTCCCAACCGTTATCCGGGACGAGGAGCTGAAGACGAGAGGATTTGGAGGTGGGTAGGGGCTGGTCCTCGCAGATCCTGGCCTCAGGGGCGGCCCGGGGTACCTGGGTGGCAGGGGAGCACCAGGCTGCATGGTGTGTGTCGTCCCAAGCTTCGCCCTGAAGGAACCCAGCCCGTGTCCAGCCCTGAGGCCAGACCCTGGGAAGCAGACCATCTGTGGGGGAGAGAGGAGGCAGCGATTCAGATTCTGATTCAGATCCTGGAAGCCTCAGGATCCAAGGCCTCCCCGCCCACTCCCTCTGCAGCCTCCCACATGCTGCCGTCCTGGCTCCCTGGCTAACCCAGCAGGGCCTTTCTGTTCCTCGAATACACAAGTTCACGTCCACATCAAGGCCTGCACTTGCGGCCCTTTCTGTCTGGGATGCTTTCCCCCGAGATGGTCTCACGGTGGGGCCGTCTTACCCTGCACGTCTTGGCCACCTCCTCAGAGAGCCTGTCCTGACTGCCAGGCCCGTCCTCCCCCAGCTCCCAGGCACTGAGATGCGGTGACGACTAGGACAGGAGCTTCCTGTCTGGCTGGGAAGGTCACTGTTGTTACCTGAGGCTGCAAAGCCAATTACCCCAGAAGGTAGCAGCTGAAAGCAACACGTGTCCGTTGTCTTGCAGTCCTGTGGGTGGGGAATCGGGCGTGGCTTAGCTGGGTCCGGCCCAGCGTCTCTCTCGGGGCTGCAGTCATCTGAAGGCCCCACTGGGGCTGGCCTCGTGCTCCCAGCAGGGCTCACTCACGGCCCTGCCAGCAGGCCTCCGGGCCCCACTGGCTGTTCCTTGTCTTGTGGGCCTGTCCTTGAGCAGCTCACAACGTGGCAACTACTTCTCTCAGAGCAAGGTCTCCGAGCGAGAGATGAGAAAGAGCAAGCGAGATAGAGGCAAGGTCTTCTTTTGTCACCTAATCTTGGAAGTGGTCTTGTCATCTCTGCCACACCCAGAGGAACTGACACATGCAGTCCTGTCCACACTTCGGGGAGGGGATCCACACGATTGTGAATGCCCATCTTGTCATCTCTGCCACACCCAGAGGAACTGACACATGCAGTCCTGTCCACACTTCGGGGAGGGGATCCACACGATTGTGAATGCCCAGAGGCAGAATCTGTGGGCACGTGTTAGTGGAGGGAGAGGCAGTTCAATCAGAAAGCTTCACAGAGGAGGTGACGTTTGCAGCGGGTCTTGCAGGATGAGTAGGAGTTTGTCAGGCAGCTATTACTGCCTCTTGTCCTGGTTGCTACGATTGTTCAGTTTGATTACTGGGGGACCTTGAGGCATGGGCTGTGCCCACAGCAAGCCACAGTTTTCTTGAGAAGATGGGGCATAGAAGCCAACAGTGAGGCAGCGCTGGGAGCGAGGTCGGAAAGGGAGTTACATCCTGAGTGCACAGAGAGGTCAGGGAAGGGAGGGCGAGCAGGGGCGGGAGCGGCCTTGAAGAATTATCCAAAAATCATTTCATTCTGCAATCCTGTTCACATCTTTCTGGGAATGGTACGATATTTTTTTTCTCAGCGGGTTTTCTTGCCTCACAATACTTCGTGCAGAATTCACTTGCAGTCCCAGGGCAGTGAACTCATTTGCCTTCCCCGATCCTACACCGGCCAGGGGGCGGGAGGGGGCAGGGAGCTCTCCGGGAGGAACGTCCACAGGCCAGTGGCTACTTTGGGGGGAGAGCAGTGTTGCTGGGGGGCTTCCGGGAGTCCTCTGCTGGGTCCAGCCTGCGCCTCACTGACGTGTCCTGTGCTTTCCCTAGGGATCTACGGTGTGGGCAAGGCTGCCCTCCACCCCCCAGCCCTAGCCGTCCTCAGCCACACCCCAGACGGAGCCACCCAGACCATCGCGTGGGTGGGCAAGGGCATCGTCTACGACACCGGGGGACTCAGCATGAAGGGGAAGGTGAGGTGCGGGGCCGGGGCTCGGGCGGGGCCGGGCGGGAGGGCCCCTTCTCAGGCGTCGGAGGAAGGAGCAAGGTTCCTGGGCCTTGGAGTCGGGGTGTCCAGGGGAGGGGCCGTGGGGCCCAGTCCCCCGAGAGGCAGACGATTTCACGCCCACACTTCAGACAGGAGGCAGGAAACAGAAAATCTGGAGAAGAAGAAGGAAGGGGCCTGGGGAGACGCCCACCGTCTCCACGACCGTCTGAGGTCCCCCAAGAGGATGCTTAGTGGTGGTCCTCACGAGGCCTTCAGGAAACAGACGCCCTGGTTGAAGGGAGGGGCGTTTGGGCCCAGAAGCCAGGCACCTGGGAGCGTCGCTGGGAGGCTGCAAGTCCCAGAGTCTCTCTTAAGGGGGGCCCCTCCTCACGCCCAGGGGCCTGCCCTGCACCGGGAGGAGGAGAGGTGACTTCATCTCATCCCACAGGCAGGTGCTCCAGGCCCGGGCTGGGCTCTAGGGGGAAACTGGGAAGGAGCAGGCTGGGAAGGAGACCTGGAAGAGGAGAGTCAGCCATCCCAGAGAGGGAGCTTTAGACGGCTGAGCGCAAGCTAAGCTCGCGCAGGGAAGACACTGACGACTGGCAGCCCTCGTGGCTCTCAGACGCGTCCTCTTGGCCCAGATGGTGTTTTAAAATCCGAATTAGTTGCCAGCGTTTAAGAACAGGAAGAATTCTCACGGGACTGGGTCTCCTACCTTTTGTAAACTCGGAGGACCTGGCAGCGCGGGTCCTGCGTTGGCACCTGGGGGCATCCCGCTGGAGCTAAGCGGCAGCTGCCCCCATGGATGCGCCTCCTTCCTCTGCTTGGCCGCCGCTCCCGCCGCTCCCTGTCGCTCCCCTGACATCGCTCCCCAGGGTCAGCTGCTATTTAGGGCGGGGCTTGTGCTGCTCCTTCTTACACTTCTGTATTTGGTACCTAGAGTGGATGATCTTTGTTTTTAACATCCCTCCTCTTCTAAACAACAAAATTATTTTCAGGACTAATCAGGAAATGAAACATATAATAAATGTTTTAAAAAACCAAACACCAGTAGTGAATTCCCCGATAGTGAATTCCCTTTTATTGAATTCCATATATATTATCGTGCCAATAAAAAATTTAAAAGGAACGTTATAGTACAAATGAAGAAAACAGTCGTTCGTTAACACTTTTAAACACCATTAATGTGGGCTTCCCTGGTGGTCCAGTGGTTAAGACTCCACCTTCCACTTCAGGGTACGTGGGTTTGACCCCTATTCAGGGAAGCTCTGCATGTTGTGAGGTGAGGCCAAAAAAATTTAAAAAAAAAGAAAATAGCATTACTGTCATCTTTGATAGAAAAAAACGGATGCCTCCATGTTGTTCTCTCGTGGTGATGTGTGCCAGCGTCAGACTCTGCTGTCAGGCCTTAGCTTCTGCAGATTTGTCAGTGACTTTATCAAAATTGGTCATCTTCACATCTTTATGTTCACCAGACAGAGGTACCAGATTGGTCAGTCTATGTTCACTCATAGATGATCCAAAACAACACAATTAATTTTAATTTTGAAGAGTTTCTATCACACGAAGCAACTGATACACAGATACTCAGGGAAAGTCTCCAACAGTAGGGTCCCTCGGCAGAGACCGCTAAGAATCCCATTTCGCAAGGAACTCCCCAAATTGGTATAGCATCCATGTCTCTGGTCCTTTGAGATCAACCCCAGCAGCTTTCAGACGTCCGTGGAGCAAAAACGTTTTAAACACCACGACTCCAGTGGTTCCCCGAGACTGTGGGCGGCAGAGAGGCTCGCTGCTCCCTGGGGTTCACTCCGAAGGCAGGAACTCGCCATCACGGGCGCCGTGGACGCTGGCCGGCCGCCTGCGGAGCCCGCCCGACTCAGGACCGGGGCACCTCGTGGAGTCTGCGCCGCTGGCAGTGATTAGCACCCACGTAGGATAGTGTTGCCGGAGTTGATGTTGTAGGAGTTAACACAGGTGGATTTGAAGCTTTTATTTATGTGATTAGGACTCGCTTCGGCCAACAACAGGAGGAGTATCTTTCCACTGATGACAACAGGCAGACTGACTTTTAGTCGGTTTATTACCGTTGTAAATTCTCTGCGGATGATGAGCCCCTCTAGCTGCACCTGGAGCTGGTCCCCCGCCCACACCCTTGATAGGGGCTCTTGCCCTGAGTTCTGGGGGGGCAGAATTTCAGGCTCATTTGGATGTTGGCTTGTTGGAGGGTGGGAGCGAGAAGCAGGGCTTCCTGGGAATTAGTCCTTTTGCTGGTGGCACCCTCTCCCGGTTCTGCAGGAACAATCCCGGTTTTCAAAGACTTTCGAGGCACATCAGGATCGGCATGAATTCACGGGTCTCAAGTGTGTTAGACTCAGGGCCCCTTCCAGTCTGAACAAGTGTTGGTTCCAAAGAGATTGTGTTTATAAGGGTGATGTCTGCTGGGATTTACCCCACTAGAAATTAAAACTGGGAAATTTTAAAGATATTTATTAATTCATTAAAAAATAACCATATGACCCCATTGCATACCATTGTAAATGATACAGTTTTATGAAAAGAACTGTATTTTCCAAAACGAAAAAATATTACCGAGAGGAGTGGCAGTGTTTTACATTTTTGCAGCTCTTTAATATGTGCCTTAATAGAAGACAGCTGTGATCACGTATCTTCTTCTGCATTTGATCCATTGTGATCTATTGTAGTTGAAGTAGAAAAAGAAAATCTGGCCTCAGTCCTTTTGTAGTTAGAAAAGGGAGAAGCATTTTAGTACCCTCTTCAGGTAACTCAGGACATTCTTCTTTGCTATTACACCAAAACTCGACAGGTGGGAGGTTAGTTATGATGTGGAATCTGAAACCGTGTCTGTGAGCTTTGGTGTTCTGCTACGTTGAAATCTACTGGTCTGTCTTGAACTTTGAATGTATGATTTTATAACATCACACATGATATGGGTCATTTGGAAGATATTGTTCACAGAGTTATGTGGAACCTCCAGATTTTGACACATTTTATTATATAATATTTTTTAAAACCACATTCGTTCATACCACCATCTATCTCATGTAAAAAGGTGGGTGTTAGGAAGCCATCATGGAGGCAGATACAAGTTTTCCAAAATTCTGATTTTTTGCTTGACAGCTCAAATTTTACCACTGGCACCAAGCGATGCCGGGTGCCCTCCTGGAGGTGAGAGGCTCACTTTGATAGTTTTTGAAAAATGTCTGCAGATACCTGAGTCTGGATCCCCAGCATCTGTCAGTGGTTCCTCCAAGTACAGTGGTGTTTGCAAGAACAGAGGCTTGCTGAGCTCAGGAAAGACTCAGTGCCCGCTCCCACTTGGGCTCCAGCCGACCCACCGTGACCGACTGCCGGGCGTCGGGGAGAGAGAGCAGGGCCTTCCCGGCACCTTCCATCTCATCACAGACAGTGTTGGGAACGACTGTACTCAACGGCTGAGATTTTGAAAAGTTAATCATTTACTGCTTCAGCAAGAAGCCTCGAGTGAAATGGGCAGTGCCTTATTTCCCAGAAGGCCTGGAAATGAATCCAGTGACCGCCAGTTCCCGTGGGGCCCCAGGCCGCGGCTCCAGCCATCGCTGCCCCTGCCCCATTGGTGCAGGTGTCAGCCTACCAGTGACCAGGGCGTTACCATGGAAATCGTTTCTCTTATAAAAACAGGAACGACAGGTGGGGTCCGAGAAGCTGACACAGTCGACTGAGCTGCGTTTTTGGTGGGACATTTGTTCTGCCCGTGACACGGGATCACGGGGTTTCAGTGACCATCTCTAGCCATTTTCTGTGTGGCCAGTTTGCGAGGGGTTTGATTCTAGGTCTGAGGCCCTGTTTTTCCATTTAAACAATCCTGTGGTTTCTCGCAGATTAGGTCAAAATAGATGGCTTATTTTCAATAGTGCTAGCTGAGTCATTTTCACTCAACTTAATTATAAAAGCAGCTCCGTTTATATCTAAAAATACTTTCCATTAAAACTCGAGGCTCGTGTAATCCAATAAGGGTTCAGAAAAATCACTCGGTACCTTTCAATCCCAAATCCTTACATCCGATGACCTGTTGTTAATTTAAAATACGAACCTGTCAGTTAGCGTTGGGAACCCACGGAATGTAAAAACGCGTAGCTGCTCTCAGCAGCTTATAGAAAATCGTGTTTCCTCTGTGGCCGGAGCGCGCCTCTGCCTCCAGTGATCCTCCCATTAGACCCGTCACCCTGAAGATGCGAACTGGGGCGGGTGGCAGGTATCCTCAGTGTGGGGGTGGGATCGGTGGTGTCACAGTGACCGGTGACATTTGGGAAGAGCTCCCATTAACCCGGACGGGGCGGTCAAGGTATGGGGACTTGGTCGTGGCCTAGCCAGGAGCCAGGCCACGGCGAATCCGGCGGCTCTGGACGTCCCCCCTCCCCCTCCCCCCCGCACAGTTTCCTTCAGTAACTCCCAAAGCTCTGCTCGAGCCAGAGGCACCCCGGCATCTTTGGCCCTTGCTTCCCGTTGCTTCTAGGGGGCCCCAGGCGACCAGTGGCGTTTCCTGGGTTCTCTGGGCGCCGGGTCCTGCACCTCCGGGGCCCTGGTGTACGGGCTGCGGCGGGGGCCCTGGCGCTGGGGGGCTCAGCACCCGCTCACCTCTCTCTCGCCCCCCTGTGCCACCCGCAGACCACCATGCCGGGGATGAAGAGGGACTGTGGAGGCGCCGCGGCCGTGCTGGGGGCCTTCAGAGCCGCCGTCAAGCAGGTGGGTTAGGCCCCGTCCTCCCCTCGCGGCCCTTCTCCCCAGAGTGCCCCCCCGTCCTTCCTGAGCCTCTGCAGGCCCCTGGCCCCTTTTCCCCTGCACCCCAGCTCTGGGCCCGTCGGGCTCCTCCACCCGAGCGTGTCACCTCCGCCTGCGCGCGCGTCTGCCTTCACGGGTCCCCGCTGAGTTCTGAGGGCCTCGCCTGCCTGGACCGAAACGGGAAGGGTGCCGTGGAGCAGGCTGCCCGCCCGGCCTGCTCACTCACACTGGGGGTCCGGTGCTCAGGGTCCGGGTCTGGGCAGGGCCGGGCTGCTGTTGGGCGGAAGGGGCCCGGGGTCGGCCCTGGAGTAGCCTGGGTGGCCACTTTGAGCACAGACGTTCAGGGCAGCTGGAGGGCCCCACGCTCCCCACCCAGGGCACGCCAGGCCTCGTGGAGCCCAACGATTGGAAGCAGATTCCTGAGCCAGGGGGGCCCTGTTGAGGGGGCCAGCAGCAGTGGCTGCTCCCCGCCGTTTGGAGTTGTAGAGGGTGTTTACCCAGCAAAAGGGGGTGGGCGCACACCGGCCGTCCAGGGCCACTTCCCTCTCAGCGTGGCTCCTTCGGGCGCTCCTGAGAAGCCCGGCCCTTCGTGTCACCAGATACAAGCCCTCCTTCCCCACAGACAGGGGCCACCTGAGCAGCGTGGCTCCAGGGGTGAACGTCCAGTGAAAAGATTTTGGCAAATAATTTCTGCCCAGGCACCCCCGCGAGGGGAGCAGCAACTCCGGGAGGAAGGAGGGCTCGGCCTGCGTCCCGACGGTGCCGGGGGGCCTCCCTAGGGTCACTGCGGCAGAGCTGCAGGCCACGGCACTGGCCCCCCAGGAGCAGCGCGTGGCCCCCCCTCTGCGGAGCCAGGGGTGGGGTGGGGAGGGCGTCTTGGCCCTCGTCCCCTCGCCCTGCTCGGCACACGCAGGCCCGGCCTGGGGGCCGCACCCAGCTCACCCGCCCGCCTGGGGCCCTGCGGGCCGAGCCGGGCCCGCGCCCTCGGTGGATGAGCTCGACGGGGATGCGAGGGGAAAGGCCCAGCCGCAGGCGGCCGCTGCTTGTTGTCAGCTCGGGGGGGAGTGTCTGGAGAGCTCACGTGGCCGCGCTGCCCGGAGTCTTTGCTGAGGGGCCCGGGTGACTGCACGTGGAGGGTCTGTCCTGGCATGTGGACAGGCCGGCCGGGAGGCGGCCCAGCAGCTAGACCCGTCGTGTGTGCAGGGAGCTGCTTGGCAGTTAGCGCCGATTCATCAGCTGGCGGCCGTGCGTGGTCTCGGGACTCCTCTGGACCCTCCACCGCCAGGGGTGCTGCCGTGGGGTGCTGAGGGTCCCCACCCCACGGGGGCCAAAGCCTGGAGGCTCCGCTTGTAAGTGGTCTTTTAAGAAAAGGAGCGTGCCTCAATATGAGCCTCAAAACGCATAACGATGGTGACGGATCGTAACCCACAGAATAAAATAAGTATCCACACGTCCTACTGGTAGGCATAAGTCATCTATTCGCAGCAGAATCCCAGTCGCTTCCTGTAGAAGTGATAGAAATAGAAAACCACCATTTGGCAAACGGCAGCGTAGTAATTGTGTCAGGTGAGAATGCTCAACAGATGCTAAAATCAGAGGTGAGTGTCGTGAGGATGGGAGCGAGGGGGTGAGTCCCCGCAAGGGCTTCCGGGTGGGACACGGGGGCGGGGTCGCTGTGGCCCCGTGGACTCCACCGGGCAGGGACGGCACACGCAGCCCGAGGGTAGGCACAGGGAGACACCAGAGACAAAAGGCCACCTCGGAAGCCCGCAGATCAGCGGCTTTGCGTGGTGAGGGACCGTGACCGCGGGCCACCCTGTGTGGGCGGGAGACAAGGGCTGAGCGGGGCCCCTGGGGAGCGGCCGGGCTGGGCCTCAAACGCGGCAGCGCGGCCCCGCTTCCGGGCTCAACGCTGCATGGCGCGGACTTTGGTGGCGGACCCCTGGCCTAGAGCCCGCCGCCAGGACCACGGGGAGCGCCGGAGGCTGTGCTCGCTGCTCCCCGGACTCCTGTCTGTCTCTCTGTCTGTCGCTGTCCTGGTGGGTCAGAGGAGAGTTCCGGCCCATCCTTCCCCCCCGCCGGCACCCCCAGCCTGTACCTGGAGCCTCCGCCCTGTCCCTGCAGGGTTTCAAAGACACCCTCCATGCCGTGTTCTGCTTGGCCGAGAACTCGGTGGGACCCAGCGCCACGAGGCCGGACGACATCCACCTGCTGTACTCGGGAAAGTAAGGCCGACCCCGCCCGCCCACCTCAGCGCCTGCCCCCCTCACGTTGTCTCTGTTGTTGGAACTCATGGCCCTTCCCAGGGCCCTGCTGGCAGCCCTGGCCACGCCCAGCTCACCCCGGCCAAGGCCAGACGCTGTGGGGGAGATGCCCTGTGTCAGGAGTCCCTGGGCAGCAGCCGCTTGGTCCCAGGGTGGCCGCGAGCAGGGCCGTGTCACCGCGCGAGGTGTCGGGCGCCCTGCGGGGGCTGGGGACCCACCCTGCCTTAGGGGGACAAGCCCTTTCCGACATTCAGGCTTCCTGTCCTTCGGGTGTCTGAAGCCAGACCCCCAGCTGGGGGGCCCTCCCTGCACCTCCTCCCTGAGATCAGCCCTCGGGCTGCTCCTTCTTAGCTGCAGGAGGAAACACTCGAAAGTCGCAGCAGGCAGCAGCTGGAGGAGCAGGTGGCCCAGGATTCCGAATAGCGGAGTCTGCTGGCCCGACCAGCCCTCCCACGGGTGCCTGTCCCCAGGGCGACCCCGAGAGGCGCCGCCTCCCCTCATTTACCCAGGCAGCCCTGTTCTCCCATCTGACAGATGAGGAAGCGGAGGCACGGAAGTGGGGGGGGGCATCACTCCGGACCCCCTTGCTCGTGACCCTGGCGCTGCATTTCTGTCGGGGACAGGGAGGAGGGGCTCTAAGTGGGGTCTCGGCTGCACCCTAGGACTGTGGAAATCAACAACACGGATGCCGAGGGCAGGCTGGTGCTGGCAGATGGCGTGTCCTACGCGTGCAAGGACCTGGGCGCCGACATCATCCTGGACATCGCCACGCTGACCGGAGCTCAGGTGGGGCCCTCAGCAGCGGCCCCCGAGGAGCCGGAGGCCACCTTGACTCTGAGGGGTGGGGGTGTCTGCTGTCCCTTCATCTCCGTAAGGGTTCGGAGCTGGCCCATGGGGCTCCACGGGGGTGCAGGCGCGCAGGGCCCGAGGACCACAGCGGGAGCGTCAGGGCAGGACAGGGACCGTCCCCCAGGTGGCCGCGCTCAGGCTTCTCTCGCTGTCTTGGTGCCTCGCTTCCCGTGCCCCTCTTCTGTCCTGGGTGCTCCCCGCCACCCCGACCGGGATACCCTCCCCCTCCCCCCCGGCTCTCTCCATCTCTCCCCGCGTCCCCAGGGCATCGCCACGGGCAAGTACCACGCGGCCGTGCTCACCAACAGCGCCGAGTGGGAGGCGGCCTGCGCGAAGGCCGGGAGGCAGTGCGGGGACCTGGTGCACCCGCTCGTCTACTGCCCGGAGCTGCACTTCAGCGAGTTCACCTCGGCCGTGGCCGACATGAAGAACTCCGTGGCGGTAGGTGTGGAGCAGGGTGGAGCGGGGTCAGAGCGACCCCAAGAAGCAGCAGCAGGGCGGATCAGGGTCCCCCCACGAGGCCCCAGATGCGGGCTCTGGTCGGGGGAGGGGAGAGGTCGTCCAAAGTGGGGACACGCCGCTCGCTGGTCTCGCTGCTGGCACGTCCGCTCGGCGGGCGCCAGGGCGTCCTCCCCGCTCCGGGCCGTGCCTCCGTTGCCCCCGTCAGCTCTGTCGCTGGCGCCCCCCTTGCCCGGCGTGAAGGCAGACCCCGTGGCCCACGGGCGCGGCCCTCGAGGTCACTCTCTGCCGCTCCCCGCGTGGTCGCTGAGGATGGTGGGGTGGAGCGGGTGCGGGGCGCCCAGCGAGGGCGCAGCCGGACGCGGCCCCGAGGGCGCTCTGGGCGAGCCCCTCCTCGGCGTCCCCGCCGCCGGGTGCCGGAGGGTCGCGGCCGTCCTCCTCCCCCAGGACCGGGACAACGGCCCCAGCTCCTGCGCCGGCCTTTTCATCGCCTCGCACATCGGCTTCGACTGGCCCGGGGTCTGGGTCCACCTGGACATCGCCGCGCCCGTGCACGCCGTGAGTCCAGGCCCCGGGGCCGCCCCTGCCTCCCCCCGTTAGGACTCGCTTGGCGGGCCGGCCGCTCTGCTCCCCTCCCCGGCCCCTCCCCGCCAGGCTGGCTGCTCCCACCCTCTCTTGCGTCCAGAGCCCCTCTCTGGCTCCAAAGCTGCAGGCTGAGCTCATCGGAAACATTGTGCGTGAGGTCCCCCTGACCTCTGGCCTCCTCGTCGCTGGGAACAGCGCGGCTGCTGCGTGGAGTCCTTCCCAGCCGACCCGTCCTCGGCAGGAGGCCCGGGGCCCTCGGTCTCGCCCTTTCCCACCCCAGGGAGACGGGCTGGGGGCGGGGAGCCCAGGGCCGCGTCCGCCAGCCCGTCGCCCACCGGCCCGGAGTGTAGCGGGAGAGGGAAGGGGGCCGTGGGGCGTGTTGGGGGGCAGACGCCCTGGCCCAGGAGCCAGGAGCCCCCACCCGCAGCCCGGCGGTGGGTTTGCCGAGCGGCTCTGGCTTGGCCGTACGTGTTTCCACTGCCCTCGCCCACAGGGTGAGCGGGCCACGGGCTTCGGTGTGGCCCTCCTGCTGGCACTCTTCGGCCGGGCCTCTGAGGACCCTCTGCTGAACCTGGTGTCCCCGCTAGGCTGTGAGGTGGACGCCCAGGAGGGGGACGCGGAGAGGGACTCCAAGAAGCGCAGGCTCGTGTGACGCGGCTGCCCCGCCCGGCGACGCCGGGCTTTTTACCTCACTTTGCACTGATTAACTGTAAGCAGTTGGAAGATTATACCTTAAGATGAGCTTCGGTTTGTTTTGTGCTTAGTTGTCGTGGTGACGGAAAGGGCTCCTTCTTGTAAGTCTTAGCAGACAGCTCAGGGCTTGGCGGGGCCCCGGGGAGGGATGCGCGGGCAGCACTGGGCTTGTTTCTGTTTGAGTCGCCGCCAGCTTCTGGGGCCCCCGCACGGCCCCGGGCCCCAGGATGCGTGCGCGGCCCTGGCGCTCCGGGCCGCGTGGCCCCTGGGCCGCGTGGCCCTGCTCAGTGCCCACGGTGGGGGCCGTGGGTCTCCAGCCCAGGCCCCGCGCGTGGCACCCACATTACGGAGAGCCCGGGCCCGTGCTCCAGCCAGGGCTGCCGCTGCCTCCGGGCAGTCGTCCCCTCTGAAAGGACGGAGGTGACTGACTTTGGGGACCCAATTTTATGGAGCAAGAGGAAGCTCTACTCTGGCCCCTTAGAATTCACGGGGGGTGGAATTAAATATGGCTGAACCACATCACATCTTGGCCTCCGTCTCACTCTTTCTCCAGCCCGTTGTAGAAAGCAGCCCTGATGCCTGCCCAGAGGCCTGAGGCTCCGGGACGTCACCGCCTTCCCCCACACCAGCATCTGGCTTTGAGATGTAGCTTGTCAGCCTCGTTTTTACAGATGAGCGCCCTGGGGCCCTTGGGTCCAGGCCTGCACAGCCTGGGCCATCTTGGGTCTGAGGGTTCAGAGTGCAGACTCCTCGGGCTCTTAGGGCTTTCCCACGACCTGCAGTCTGCAGGGAAGGCTGTCCCGAACCCCCGAACACATCACGAGGCACGTGTCGTACGGGTTCAAGTGAAGGTCCCCCCCGGGCATGTTCCTAGGTGCTGAAGGGCCCGGTCTGGCCAGATTTCAGGGAGACCCCCGACCTGGGCCCAGCGGGGGAGACTGGGGACTCGGGCCCCACCGGCACGGAGGCGGCTGCCCACGCCTCCTCTGCTGGGGACAGGAGGGCGAGAACGTGGCTGCAGGACACTCGTCCCCAGGCTGTGCCCTGACAATCAAGGTGACTCTTTCTGGGTTTGGTCCCAAGCAGGTATTTAATAACTGCCTGCCGTGGGCACAGCCCTGACTGGGCCCGGGAGAGGCAAGCGGCGGCTCCGAGGCCCCAGCCCCGTCTGGGAAAACCGTGGCCCACGTGTTAAGTCGCAGTAGTGGTGGTCACAGGGCGCTCGGTGGGCCACGCTGTGAGCTCAGGGAGGCGCAGGGGCCGGAGGGGCCAGGAGCCTTCACGGGTCATTAGCGTGCTTAATGGCCTTGAAGTAGGCAGCTCGCTCCAGCTTCCCCCTGAGAAGCCCTGGAAGAGCCAGAGATCACCGAGGTGATCCAGCTCCTTCTCCGGGCAGCTGGCACTGTCCCCCCCCCACCACAGAGGCTGCAGGATGCAGGGTCAAGGAGCAGGGGAGGAACTGAGTGTCCCTTGTGTGGGCACAAAGGCGGCTGCAGGCCCGGGGACTCAGCTGGGGGACAGCTGCAAGGGCTTGGCATCGGGGACCCAGGGCCGAGGCAAAGACCCTGCTTCCCCGAGGCCAAAGGGCCTGAGGACGTGACGGCTGCTTCCCATGGCCCCTCCAGAGCCCCGGCAACGGGGTGGTCGGGGGCCGGCGGGCACCGGTGCGTCCACTTGGTCATGGCCTCGGGTGAGCGGTACAGGAAGATGAGCCTGGCCAGCAGCTCCAGCTGCAGCTTGCCCAGCTCGCGGACCGGGAGGACGGCAGTGCAGAGCCCGAGCGCGCGGTCCACGTCGGGCAGCGGGTCGCACACGGTGGACCGGGCAATGCCGAGGAAGTGCTTGTGGATGAACTTGGCCGCGACCATCACCACCCACACGTAGAGCCCGACGAGGCTGGGTGGGGGCGGCCGTCAGCGCCACTGTCCCGGGGGGGGGGGTCACGGCCCCCGACTCAGCCCGGCTGGATAGGGGTGCGAGTGCTAGCCGCTCACGGCCCCCGAGGCCTCCTGTGGGAGGGTCTGGGGTTCCAGCCCCCGCCTGGGGTTGGAGGGCGGGGTGACGGGCACCCGTGGGGCAGACACACGTTACCCTGCAGACGGGAATGAGGGACAGGACGGTGGGAATGTCCCTTTCTGCTAGTGGCTTGTGTGACAGACAGGAAACCGCCGTCTTGGTATGTTTCTGAGGCCAAGGGAACAGGGGCTTGTGCCCCCCGCCTTCCTGGGGCAGTTCTGGGGAGCAGGGGTGAGAAGGGACTGGAAGGTTCTGAAGAGCCCAGGGTACGAGGCAGGTTCTTAGAGCCGGGGGAGCCTTACCTGTATCCCGCCAGGAAGTCCAGGCTCCGGGGGCTGACTGTGTCGTTAAAGACGACCGGCTCCATGTCCTGGCCGCAGCCCCGGCTCTGGTCACAGCCTGGCCGCCGCTCCCGGGCACCCCACCACCCGGCCGCCGGGCTGGCCGTGAGGGCCTCCACCAGCCTCAGCTGCTGCAGCCGGACTGTGGCATCGCGGAAGAAGGCCAGGCGGTCCACGTACCAGGACCCGTGGGAGTGGGCTGTGGAGAGACAGCATCAGGCCCTGGGGACGTCTGCAGGCTCGGGAAAGACCCAGTGTCCCCCAGGGTGACCGGGTCAGGGAACTTGCCTCGGACAGGCCCGAGATGGACGTTCAGGGAAGCGAAACCCCTAACGCTCCCCGGCTCTCCCCATACGCAATGCCGCCTCCACGCAGGCGCAGCCGGGCCCTGCGCCCCAAATGCACCCCTTTTCCCTGCCTTGTTCAGGGGCGCCCCACCTGGAGGCCCCTTCCCCAGCCGGCCCCTGGCAGTACCTCCCGATGGGCCGGTAGTTGTGGTCTCCCTGGAAGCCTCAGCCTTGTCCCCTGGTGCACACCGATGCACCCCCTAAGGGCCTTCGGGGCCCCCAGGAGCACATCCGCGACCCCACCAGCCCCCTCCCCCAACCCACGTTGGTTGAGTTGGCGTTTGCTGCACGATGCTCTGCCCAGAACCTCTGTTCAGACTGTTCCCTGGCAAATTGAGGTTCAGCAGTTTTGTTTATTTGTTTGTTCTCTAACAAAAGGTTGTTTGGGTTTGAGATTCAGCAAAAACACACGCCGCTGTCTGCTTCCTCTCCGTTCGGGATTCAGTAAATTAGCTGTTCTCCGGTTGGCTTCGAGGCCTCGCCTCAAATGAGCCTCCAGCAAGATAATGCGTTTAAAAGCCCTTGGAAAAGTACCAGGCACCATGCACGTGAGAGACGGCGTCATCCCGCGAGCAGCTTGCTCAGCCCTGCACGCGAGCCAGGCGGGCTCAGGGGGCCTCGCTCAGGCCCACGGCTAGGGCCCGGGGGCGGGGGGCTGCCTCGTGCCCTCCTGCCCGACCGACCCCCTGTCTGCCCCAGCACTGCCATCTGAGGCCGGGGGCAGGGATGTGAGCGCAGGACGGGTCCTCATCAACTTCCAGCCGGTGGGTCATTTTCGCTTCGGTCCTCTCTGTGGTCCCGAGAGCTTTGGGGGTAAGTCCAGGGAGCATTCTTCAGTCAGAAAACAAAGTCAGAAGCAAAAATCCAGAGGCCCGCTTTACAGTCACCTGCATTTAGCACAGCTCAAACACGAGGGGCCTCGATCTGAAACCATGAGTTCCTACTGGCTGCGTGAGAAACTCCGCGGGGCTCAGACCCCCCGCCACCTCCCCGAGTCAGCTTAGAAAGTCTCTCCAACTCCGTGACCGTGGCCCCCCCTTGCAATGCCTGACTGTCCCTTTCTTCTAATGGGTCGGCTGAGTTTCTGTGGCGTCCACAAGCGTGTTTGGTCCAGCGTGGGGGTGGCCCGAAGGTGGCTTCCTCAGCCAGCAATCTTTATTAAGTGCCGCCTGTATGCACCCGTGAGACACGCCCTCCTTCTCGTGGGGTCCTTCCCAGCCTGCAGCCCTGGGGGGCCAGCTTCTGGCTGAGGAGCCAGAGCTGGCCTGTTGGAAGCTGGAGGCGGGCTGCCCCCGGCACCCAGGGGGCCCGAGCTGTAGGCGGCTCGCAGGCCGGAAGCGGCCCTCAAGCCCACCTCTCAAACACTCGCTTTCTTGTACCAACCATGGAGACGTCATTAGCAACTGATAAGAGTAGCATTTCGTAAGCAGTTTGCCTCGTGCAGGGCAAATTATGTTATTCCCACCCTGGGGCACGAAAGCCTGTGTGTGTGTGTGTGTGTGTGTGTCTGTGTGTGTGTGTGTGTGTGTGTGTGTGTGTGTGTGTCTCAGGCAGTCGGGAGATGCAAGCCCAGGGGGGCCGGGCTCTCTCTGCATGATTTCCGCCTTCCTTCCAGAGTCCTCTGACCTTTGGCAGCCCTCCCCTCCCCGTAGTGAAGGGCACGGTAGGCAGTCATCAGGCCTGTGTGCCCCGGTCCATGGAAGAAGGAGGTGAGTCCACAGATGCTCAAGGCCGAGGCTGGCCAGACAAGCGGCCAGTTCACAGGGCCCGTCACTGGCCAAATGCCCCCGGGAGCTCTGTGTGCGGCCCCGGGCTCTGGGCCTCAGTTTCCCCATCTGTCAAATGGCCCTGGACCCTCTGGCCTCCTGTGATCTGAGAGGCCGGATGTTGAGTGTGCTGCTCACGGGCTCTGGGCCGGCAGAACTGGGTTCAAACCTCAGTCCTGCCTGTTTTGTGGCTTGAGAGCTGGAGCCGGTTAGCCGGTTACCTGTGTCCTAGGGACACCATGCGCCTGGGAAAGCGCTGCCTAAACAAGGAAAAGCCCGCGCGCTGCCGCCCCCGCCCGTGCCCGGCGCGCGGAGGGGACACTTACACGGGCTCGCTCCTGGCGAGGCTGAGCCTTTGGACCAGCTGGCCCCGTGTCTCCGCGTCTGTGTAACACCCCGTGTGTTTGCCGGATGCTTCCACGGTCCTGACCAGAGACACATTCCTGAGGGTGGAGGGAAGGGAGACACGATGCTGAGAAACAAACCAGCCGGGGGGTTGTGGGGCAGCTTCCCTCCCGCCTGGCTGCCGGGGCTCCCTGCTAAGATGGGCTGAATGACCCCTGTGTTCACCTGGGGCCCCTCAGTCCCCGAAGCCGGAGGAAAGGGTGACAGAGGATCCCGCCACTGGGGCGTCTTCACCAGGCCGCACCCTCCACTGCCCTCTGCCCTCTGCGCGCCCTTCCTCCACCCGGCCCTCACTCGGCCTGGAATTGCACCTGGGCCGGCACACACCGAAGCATCATTTCAGGCCTGAGGGGCCGGCGGGCATCAGGCTTGTGGGCCTCGCGCTCCCACCACCCGGAGGCTGCCGTGAAGGTGCCCAAGGCGGGCGCTCAGCACGGGAGGACGGTGGACACAGCCAGCCCGGCCCGGCCCCTCACCGGCCCCCAAGCCTCGGCTTCCCGTCTGAAGGTGGGGAGGGAAGGGGTGCTCCAGGTGGAGGTACAGCAGGTCTCCGAAATCAGGGTTTCCTGGTGTTATGACAACAGGAGGTGCCCGGCCACCTTGCACGAGGAGTGAGTCGTCACGGCACCGGGACCCCAGTACACGTGGGAGCTGCCATCCTCTGCGCCCGAGCCAAGAAGACAGCGCGGAACGCAAACGCCCTGCACCCCCTCCTGCCAGCTGTCCCGGGAACCATCTGGAGAAGGTGCCGAGTGCAGGGCAGGGGCCCCCCATGCCTCTCTCGCCTGTCAAGGGCTCTTTTGTGCGTGTAGGCAAGTTGTCAGCCAGGGTTGCAAGGGCCTGGCAGAGCACAGTCCCGCCAGCCTGCTGGGCCCCCCCGAGGAAGGCGCCGTTTCCTCCTGTGGATGGAAGACAAGGCAGCCCCATTTCCTCCCCGGCTCTGGCAAGGAAATGGGCTATAAATAAACAGCCCACAGACGACAGTTATAGCAGAGGGGACGGCCCAGCTCTAAGAGGGGGCCCTGGGGAGGGGGCTAGTTGGGGAAGTGCTGTCTGAGCTGAGATTGCAAGGATGAGTGAGTATTAAATGATGCAGAAGATGGAAGAAATCATTTCAGGCAGAGGGAACCACGTGTGCAAAGGCCCTGGGGTGGGAAAGGCCGTGACAAGCTGGAGGAGCGGGAAGGCCAGCGAGACTGGAAGGGAGAGAGGGGTGTGGGGAGGAGGGCGGGGTGGGGGTGATGGGCAGGCGCAGCCTCGGGGCCACGGCGGGAGTGGAGCTTTTATTCAAAGAGCGAGGGGAGCCCTGGAGGTGTTTTGTGCAGGTGAGAGGCAGGTTGAAGTGACACCTTCAAGAGAGCCCTCTGGCTGCAGGCCACCAGAGGCCTGCCCCCCGCCTCCCATGCGCAGAAGGGAACCCACGTCAACACCCAGCGTTGGCTGGGATCAACCAAGTTGCTGTGGAGGCCAGGTTTAAGGAGGGCCGGTGAGAGCCAGCATCCTAGGGCCGACGGGTCCCAGGTGTCCGGCCCTAAAAGCTGATCGCCACCTCTGCGGTTGTGGATGCCACGTTCCTGTCCCCCCGCAGGGCACCAGTGGGACAGGTTTTGTGGCCCTGCCTGCACCGCCCCTGCCATTTCCCGGTCACATGACCTGGCCCCAGTTGCCCTAATCAGCTGCACTTAAGCCCCTCCATCAGTTAAGAAGAGCACGGTCTAACATCCACCTTGAGAGGGTCAAAACAGTGTCAGTGGTCATGAAAGACCCGTGGCGGGCAAGTCTAAACTCTTAACAAATAGGAGAGACAACAATTTGAAGAAACTAGAGAGTGACAACAGTAGAAAGTTGCTGGAGCCTTGGGGTGGCAGGAATTCCACCAGAAGGCCGCAGTCTGATGGGTGGGTGTGCGAGAGAGGAGCTCGGGGCTGCCCAGCAGGTGACGGTCATGGTGATGCAGTTGCGGGGTCGGGGGAGGGGGTGTTCTGCCGGGAAAGAAGCAAAAAGCCAGTGTTTTAACACCTCCCGAGGGCTGGGTCTGACCTCCATTTCCAGCCAGGCTGGAGGGGAGGAAGTGGAGTTACTCTCCTGCCTTAAGCAAGTGAGAAAACCAGACAAACACATAGAATGCAGTGCTTTTCAGACACTAGAAAACAGGCAGCATGAGAGGGTTATCCCAGAGAGAAAGGAAGCAAATGCGATGAGCTGCCTGCCCAGTTGCCCCAGCTGATGGCCCAGAGGCTTCTTGGCTGCATCGCAGCCCGGAGGAACCCAATCAGAGCCCAGGGAGCCTCCTGAGCAGCAGAGGGGACAGAGCTGAGGATTTGGGAAGGGCCCAGGCAGCTGGAGTTGCAGGGTGGAGACCTGGAAAGCAGAGAGCTGCCCAGAGGGAGGGAAATCCAGAGCCGGGCAGAGGGTTCCCTGAGCCTCCAGCTGAGTCCTGCTGAGCCCATGGCTGGGGGCATGGGCTACCTGTGGGAGCAGAGCTGCACAGGCCCCGGTCCCAGGGCCAGGGGCTTGGGGAGATCAGCAGAGCTGAGACCTGAGACACCACCACTCAAGTCCATGCTGACCTCTGAGTGGGATTCACGTGGGCATTTGAAACCAGCCCCAGCGGAGCCTGGCAGCTGAATGGACAGGAGCCAGTGCCCACAGAAGGTAGACAGAGCTTGCAGCGTGAACCCAGCTGCTAAAACAGAACCAGGAGGATGGGGAGAGGGAAGGGGGAGGAGGAAATGGAAAAAGGAGAAGGAAACCCACATTCTCCAGGGCGTTTTTAACAGGATCCAGTCTTCTCACATAACACAAACAAACAAGATGTCCAGGATAAAAATCCAGCATTACTCAGCACACCAAGAACCAGGAAAACTCTGACCAAATCTCTAGGGAAAAGGCAATCAAAAGATGACAGCCCTGAGATGACCCAGATGTTGGAATTATCAGACGAGGACTTAGAAGCAGCTGTTCTAATTATCCTCCATGAGGTAAAGCTGTACGGTCTTGAAATGAATGGAAAAAACAGAAGTTTTGGCAAAGAGAGACAAACTATAACAAGGAATCACTAAATGTGATGTGGTATCCTGGATTGAATTTTGGAACCGAAAGAAAAGACATACGTTTAAAAACTGGTGAAATCCAAAATACAGTCTGGAGTTTAGCTAATGATAATGTACCCACGATGTTATCTTAGTTGTGACAAACATACCATAGTTCATGGCAATGAAAGAGGTTAACATTAGGGAAAACAGGGTGAGGGGTATTTGGAAAGACTATTATCTTTGCAACCTCCTGCAAATGTAAACTTTTATTAAAGAAAAAGTTTACTTAAAAAGAAATAAAAATTTTAGAACTGAGAAGCAAAGTATAAGATGTAAACATTTCACTGACTAGGCTAATAGCAGAATGAAGATGACAGAGGAAAGAGTCTACACTTGAAGACAGATCAATGGAAATGATCTAATCTGAGGAACTGAAAGGATTTTTAAAAATGAGGGCCTCAGGATTTGTTAGTCAATATTGTAAGATCTAACAAGTCATTGAAATTCCTCAAAGAGGAAGAAGAAGAGATGAGGGCAGAAAAGAAATTTTTTTAACTACTTTATGGAGCTATGACTGACATAGAAAACTTACAGATAGCTAATACAGTAAATTATAGATTTATAATTATAAATTATAATAAATGATTTACATTACAAATTATAGATAATTGTGTCTGGAGCCCGGAACACCATCATCGCTATCAAATCACTATCAATGCGATAACCTTATCCATCACCTCTGAAAGTTTCCTCCCGCCCCTTCGTTTTTCTTCTCCTTTTGTGGTTAAGAGCCCTTAACATAAGATCTACCCTCTAAGCAATTTTTAAAAGTATACAATTTAAAGTATACTTTTTAAAGTATACAATACAGTATTGTTAATCGTAGGCCCTGTGTTTTACAGTAGATCTCCAGAACTTATTTGTTTTGAATGGCCCAAACATTCACCGTTTCCACCAGAATCCAAACAAAAAAAAATTTTTTTTTGAAAGAATAATGGCTAAACCTTCCCAAATATGTCAAAAGACATAAATTTTACAGGTTCAAGAGGCTTCAAGAACTCCAAACAGGATAAACTCAAACAAAACCACACCCAGACACATCAGAATTAAGTGACTGAAAGCCAAAGATAAAGAAAAAGATTGAAAGCAGACAGAGAAAAATGATGCCTTACATAGAGGTAAGCAATGCCTGGAAATGGTTCTTCAGAAACAATGGTGGTCAAAAGACAGGGAAACAAGACGGCATGCTTGGAAATTTGCGACAAAAGGACCGTCAACTCAGAATTCTAAATCCAGCAAAAATGTTTTTTAAGAATGAAGGCAAAATAGAGGCCTAGTCAGGAAAAGAAAAAAATGGAAAGTATTCATCACCAGCAGACCTGCTTGAAAAGAAATATGAAGGAATGTTCTCCAGACAAAAGGGAAATGATACCAGAATAAAACTTGGAACATCAGGAATGAAGGAAGCACAACAGAAAAGATAAATATCTGGGCAAATATCATTGACTACTTTACGTCTCTTGAGTACTTTAAAATATGTATCACTTTAAAAAGCAAACAGGGTAATAACATTGTTGGGGAGATTCAATGTATGTAGATGTAAGATACTTGACAATTATAACAGCAGGTGAGGGTATAGCATAGAGATGGTAAAGATAACTATATGATTATAAGGTTTCTATAGTTTACATACAGTACACACATACATACAGTAAAATATTAGTACTAAATAGATGGTGAAAAGTTGGAGAGATATATATTATCCCTAAAGCAACAACTAAAAAGTAACATAGAGATAGAGTCAAAAATTCAATGGACAAAATAAATAGAATACTAAAAAAAAATTCAAATAATTCAAAAGAAGGCAGAAAAGGGAACAGAGGGGAAAAATGAGGAAGATAGAAAAATAATAAAATGCTAGACCTAAATTCAGCTATAGCAATAGTTGCATTAATTCTGAATGGTCTAAATATGGCAATTAAAAACAGATATTACCACATTGGACTGGGGGGGAAAAAGGCCCAATTAGATGATGTCTCTAAGAAATGCATCTTAAATTTAACTGTAGAGGGAGCAGCAAATTGGCTCACAGGACAAATCCAGCACATGAACTGTTTTAGAGAATGGTTTTTACAATTGCTAAGGGTTGTGAAGAAGAGGAGGAGGAATAGGAGATAGAGACCTTACGTGTTCATAAAGCCTAAGAGATTTATGCACTGGTCCTTTACAGAAAAAGTTTGCTGGCTGCTCATAATGACAGATTAAAAGCAAAAGGATGGAAAAAATACACAGTTAACATGGATCAAAATAAAGCAGAAGTGGCTATATTAACATCGGACAAAGAAGACTTCAGTACAAAAAAAAACTACCAGGTATAAACAGGGCCATTACATAAGGAGAGAAGAATTTACCAAGAAGGTATAACAATCCCAAATATGGGTGCCCCAATGACAGAGGACCAAACTACACAAGACAAAAACTGAGTGAACTGAAAGAAGAGATAGACAAATCCACAGTTATGTTTGGAGACCTCATCACTGCGTTCTCAGTAATCAACAGAATAAGTAGACAGAAAATCAGCAAGGATATGGAAGATCTGAACAACACTATCAACTTGACCTAGTTGACATTTACAGACCTCTCCAGCCAATGGTAACAGAATACTTATTCTTTTCAAGTGTAAAAGTCGGGACTTCCCTGGTGGCTCAGGGGTTAAGAATCCGCCTGCCAATGCAGGGGACATGGATTTGAGCCCTGGTCTGGGAAGATCCCACATGCCGCGGAGCAACTGAGCCCGTGCACCACAACTACTGAGCCTGCGCTCTAGAGCCTGCAAGCCACAGCTACTGAGCCCATGTACCACAACTACTGAGCCTGCACTCTAGAGCCTGCAAGCCACAGCAACTGAGCCCACGTGCCGCAACTACTGAAGCCCACGTGCCTAGAGCCCATGCTCCACAACAAGAGAAGCCACCGCAATGAGAAGCCCGTGCACCGCAACGAAGAGTAGCCCCCGCTCTCCGCAACTAGAGAAAGCCAGCGCGCAGCTATGAAGACCCAATGCAGCCAAAATATAAATAAATTAATTAATTTAAAAAAAAGTAAAGATAAAAAAGTGTAAGTGGAACATTCACTAAAATAAATTATATTCTAAGTCATTAAAAAATTAAACTTAAAGGAATTAAAATTACACAGTGTATATTCTCTGACCATAATGGACTTAAACTAGAAATTGATAACAGGTATCTGGAAATTAAACAACACACCTCTAAATAACCCATGGATCAAAGAGGAAGTATCAAGTAAATAATCTAGAATTCTACTTTAGAAACAGAAAAAGAGCAAATTAAACCCAAAGAAAGCAGAAGGAATGAAATAATAAAGCAGCAATTAGTATAATTGAAAATAGAAAAATAGAGAAAATAAAGGAAACCAAAAATTAGTTATTTGAAAAATCAATACACTTGATAACTCTCTCAGCAGACTGAGCAAAATAAAAAGAGAAAAGACACAAATTATAAATATCAGAAATGAGGGCTTCCCTGGTGGCGCAGTGGTTGAGAGTCCGCCTGCCGATGCAGGGGACACAGGTTC
>NC_041227.1:5156706-5196208 GCF_002837175.3 Physeter macrocephalus
AGGGGACACGGGTTCGTGCCCCGGTCCGGGAAGATCCCACATGCCGCGGAGCGGCTGGGCCCGTGAGCTATGGCCGCTGAGCCTGCGCGTCCAGAGCCTGTGCTCTGCAATGGGAGAAGCCACAGCAGTGAGAGGCCCGCGTACAGCAAAAAAATAAATAAATAAATAAATAAGAAATGAAAGATGGAATATCATGACAGATGCTACAGATATTAAAAGGATGATAAGGTGATCTCTTTATGCCATAAATTCATTTGGAAGACTGAATATTATTAAGATGTCAATACTACCTTAAGCAATCTACAGGTTCCATGGAATCACTATAAAAACCTCAATAACATTTTTTGCAGAAATAGAAAAACCCATTCTAAAACTCATATAGAATCTCATGGGACCCCAAATAGCCAAAACAACCTTGAAAAAGGGGAAAAGCCTGAAGACTCATACTTCCTGATTTCAACACTTACTACAAAGCTATAGTAATCTAAACAATGTGGTACTGGCATAAAGACAGACATATAGACCAATGGAATGGAATAGCCTACAAATAAACTCTTGCATATATGGTCAAATTATTTTTGACAAGGGTGTCAAGACTATTCAATGGGGAAAGGACAGTCTTTCAATAAATTGTGCTGGGAAAACTGGATACTCACATGCAAAAGAATGAAGTTGGACCCTTATCTAACACCATGTATACAAACTAACTCAATATGTATCGAAGACCTAAAGTAAGACCTAAAATTATGAAGTTCTTAGAGGAAAACATTGGGTAAAAGCTTCATGATATTAGATTTAGCAGTGATTTCTTGGACATGACACCAGAGACACATGCAAAAAAAGTAAAAATAGATTAAATGAATTTCATGAAAATTTTAAAATTTGTGCATCAGAAGGCACTATCTACAGAATAGAAAAGCAACTCATAGAATGGGAGAAAACATTTGCAAGTTGTATAACTGATAAGGGATTAATATCCAGAATACAGAGAGAATTCCTAAAACTTGGCAACAAGAACCAAAAAACCCCAAACAACTTGATTAAAAAATGGGCAAAGCACTTGAACAGACATTTCTCCAAAGAAGATATATGAATGGCTGATAAGTACATGAAAAGATGCTCAACATCAAGAATTATTTGGGAAATGCAATCAAAATTACAATGAACTAACTACAATGGGTACCTAATACCCATTAGTGTGGCTAGTCTCAAAAAACCAGAAGGTGATACTGTTGAAACTTTTGTGCATTGTTGGTGGGAATGTAAAATGGTACCACCTCTGTGCAAAACAGTATGGTGGCTCCTAAAAAAATTAAAAATAGAATCACCATATGAACCAGCAATTCCACTTCTAGGTTTACACACAAAAGAATTGAAAACAGTGTCTCAGAGATATTGGTATAACCATCTTCATAGCAGCATTATTCACAAAATGTGGAGACAACCCACGTGTCCATCAATGGATGAACAGATAAGCAAAATGTGGTCTATACATACAACGGACTGTTATTCAGCTTTCAAAAGGAAGGAGTATGTCCCTGGTGGCACAGTGGTTAAGAATCCGCCTGCCAATGCAGGGGGACACGGGTTCGAGCCCTGGTTCGGGAAGATCCCACATGCGGCGGAGCAATTAAGCCCGTGCGCCACAACTACTGAGCCTGCGCTCTAGAGCCCACGAGCCACAACTACTGAGCCTGAGAGCCACAACTACTGAAGCCCACGCACCTAGAGCCCGAGCTCCTCAACAAGAGAAGCCACTGCAATGAGAAGCCCACGCACTGGAACAAAGAATAGCCCCTGCTCGCCGCAACTAGAGAAAGCCTGCGCGCAGCAACGAAGACCCAACACAGCCATAAATAAATAAATAAATAAATAAATAAATAAATAAATTTAAATAAATAAATAAAAATTAAAAAAATAAAAAGGAAGGAAGTTCTGATACATGTTGCAACATGGATGAATCTTGAGGACATTGTGCTAAATAAAATAATCTAGTCACAAAAATACTGTATGATTTCACTTATATATGAGGTTTTTAGAGTACTCCAAGTCATGGATACAGAAAGTAGAATGATGATTGCTAGGTACTGGGGAAAGGGAAGAATGGGGAGTTTATGTTTAAGGGGGACAGAGTTTCAGTTTTACAAGATGGAAAGAGTTCTGGAGATGGATGGTGATGATGGCAGCGCATTATGAGTTTAATACCACTGAAAATAGCTAAAATGATTAGATGGTAAATTTTATCACAGTGAAAAATTGGGGGGAAAAGTAATGCATATTATAATCCCCGGAACAGACATTAAAAATGATGTGTAAAGATGCATATTTGAAAAGATAACAAGGAATTAAAATGGAATATTAAAAATACAGAAACATTTCTGTTAACCCAAGAGAAGGCAAAAAACAGAAAAGCAAAACAAAACAAAACAAAAAAGAGAGAGAGAGATGAAAAACAAATAGCAAAAGGGACTTCCCTGGTGCTCCAGTGGTTAAGACTCTGCACTTCCAGTGAAGGGGACACAGGTTCAATCCCTGGTCAGAGAACTAAGATCCCACATGCCGTGTGGCAAGACCAAAAAAAAAAAAAACCATGAAAAAATGGTAGGCTTAAACTTGACCTTATCAATCACTATGTTAAAATGTAAAGGGACCAAACACCCTAATTAAAAGGTAATATTGTCCAATTAGGTTTTAAAATCCAAGCTCTAACTGCAAGTAATCTACATGAAATAGTTAAAACACAAAGACAAGGATTAGAAGTAAAAGGATGGAAAAAATATGCTATGCAAACAGTAAACACAAGTTAGTATGATTACATTAATGTCACACAAGCAGACTACAAGAAAAATATTGCCAGAGACAAAAAGGAACATTTCATAATGATAAAACATTTCATAATGATAATGAAAACATTTCACAATCCATCAGGAAAACATGACAACCATAAATGTATATGCGTCTTAATACCGAAGTTTCAAAATACATGACGCAAAAACTTGATAGAATCAAAGGGATAGATAATTCCATAATCATAGATGGATTTTAACACTTACTCTCTGAAATTGATAGTAAAACTGGACCCCCCAAATTAATCAACATATAAAAGATTCCAACGATATTATCAACCATCTTTCGTTATTGACATTTATAGAACACCATACCCAGCAACTACAGAATGTACATTCTTTCATGTAAACATGTAATATGTATCAAGATAGACCATATGCTGGGTCAAAAAATGTCTCAGTAAATTTCAAAAGATTGAAAACTTAGAGGTTCTTTTTTTTTTTTTCTATGAACACAATGGAATTAAATTAGAAATCAAAAAAGACATATAGTAAAGCTCTCAGATATTTGTAAATTAAGCAACACATGTTTAAATAACACATGGCTCAAAGATGAGATCACAAAGAAAAGATTTAAATACTTCAAACTGAATGACAAGGAAAATTCAACAAATCAAAATCTGTCAGATGCAATTGAAGCAGTGCTTAGAGGGATATTTATAGATTTTCATTTGTTTTGGAAAAGACAGAAAGGTTTAAAAATCGATGATATAATTTACCTTTTAAAAAGCTGGGAAAAGAAGAGCAAATTAAGCCCGAGTAAGAGAATAAAGGAGATAATAAAGATAAAAGCAGAAACCAATGAAATAACAAGCAACACCTAAGACAGTGATCCCTGAGCACCGTATTCTATACCCCATGTCTTATGAGGTCTTTCCACTCTCCTTCATGGGATTACAAATTATTCCTGGCCAGTTTGAGCTCCAGGTATTAATCTTCCTGTTGCTTTCCAGTGTTTTTTTTCTTACCACCTTGATAGTTTCCTTGCACATGTCTAATGATCAACACTCAGCTGCAGACTCAGAGGAACCCTCTACAGATGTCCAATGTTTTCTCTGTGTTCAGCTCTCTCTCCTCCCTACTCTGACTTGCAAATTCTCACCACTGTGGCCTTCCTAGGGCCCAAACTCTGCCCAGCTCATGGGGACCATTAGATTCCGTTTGCAGTCCCACTCCCTGTGCTGTGGCCTTGAAACTCTTTCCAACCACACACACACACACACACACACACACACACACACACAAAGAGGAAAAAGGAAATGAAAAACAAACGGTACATATTAAAACATGCAACAAGATAATCCAGACTCAACCATGTCGATGATCATGTTAAATGCAAATAGTCTAGATGCACCAGTTAAAAGGAAGAGATTGTAACATTGGATATAAAAATAATAACCCACGGCCGCTGAGCCTGCGCGTCCGGAGCCTGTGCTCCGCAACGGGAGAGGCCACGGCAGTGAGAGGCCCGCGTACCGCAAAATAAATAAATAAATAAATAAATAAAAATAAAAATAAATAAATAAATAAAAACAATAACCAAATCTATGCTGTCTGTAAGAAACCCACTTCAAAACTTATAAAAGGATGGAAAAAGATACATTACTAACACTAACCAGAAGAAAGCTGGAGCTGCTATGTTAAATAAGTCAAAGTGGATTTAAGAGCAAGGACTATTACAAAGATAAAGAGGACCATTTCATAATGATAAAGGGGACAATTCATCAAGAAGAGCTAATCATACTAAATATTTATACACCAAGTAATAGAGCTTCAAAATACATGAAGCAAAAACTGACAGATTTCAAAGGAGAAATAGACAAATCCAGAGTTAATTACAGTTTTTGATAGCTTTCTCTCAATAATTGATACAATAGATAGATGGAAAATCAGTAAAGATAGAGAAGACAATAATTCTACCAAAAACAATGGCAGAACATAGTTCTTATCAAGGACACGTGAAACATTCATCAAGATGGATCATATTATGGGCCATAAAACAACTCTTAATAAATTTAAAAAGACTGAAATTCTACAGATAATATTCTCTCACCACAATGGAATTAAATGAGAAATCAGTATCGGAATATCTGGAAAATTACAAATATCTGAAACTAAAGCACATACTTTTAAATAATCCATGGGTTGAAGAAGAAATTACAATAGAAATGCGAAAATATTTGAACTGAGTAAAAATTAGAACATCACTTAAAATTTGTGGGATGCAGTTAATGCTTAGAGGGAAATTTCAAGCATTAAATGCTTATATTAGAAAAGCAGGAAAAAACTCAAATGACCTACAGTTCTACCATAAAAAGCAAAACAAAACAAAAAAGGTAAAATAAGCCCAAAGTACAAGAGAAAACTGAAAAACAATATAGTAAAATCAGTAAAAGCAAAAGCTTATTGAAAATATCAATAAAATTGATAAACTTCTGGTCAGATTTAGCAGGGGGCAAAATGAAAAAAGATATAATTACCAATTGCAGAATTAAAGACCATCATTAAAGAGCCTAAGTGAATATTATGAACAACATTTTGTCAATAAATTCAACTGAGATAAAATGGACAAATTCCTTAAAAGACACAAACTACAAAAACTCACTCAAGATGAAATATATAACATGAATAGCTCTATAAATATCAAAGAAATTGGATTTGAATCTGAAAACTTTCTTGCAAAGACAACTTCAGGCCCACATGGCTTTGCTGGTGAATTCTACCGAACATTTAAGGGAGAAATAATACCAATTCTGTGCAAACTTCCAGAAAATAGGAGAGTGCACTTTCAAATTTATAACTCTGGGACCAAAACCAGACAAACACATTACAGGAACAGAAAGCTATATAGCACAGTATCCCTCATAAACATAGATGCAAACTTCCTTAACAGAATGCTTTCCAATTGAATCCAATTATATCTATATGTGTAATACCTCATGATGAAGTGGGGTTTATCCTGGGAACTCAGGTTAGTTTAACGTTGGAAAGTAAATGAATGTAATTCCTATCTATAGACCATAGAAGAAAAGCATATGATCATCTCAACAGGTGCAGGAGAGGCCTTTGACAAAATTCAATATCTATTCACAATCAAAAACTCCAGAAAACTCGGAATAGAAGGGATATTAACCCATTAATAAACACTTCACAAATCTTTAGCTAACATCATAATTTATGGGAAAGGACGGGATGCTTTCTTCTTAAGATTAAGAACAAGGCAAGGATGTCCAACTCACCACTCTTACTCATAGGACTGGAAGTTCCAGCTACTTTAATAAGGCAAGAAAAAGGGAATTCCCTAGCTGTCCAGTGGTGAGGATTCCGCATTTTCCCTGCCAAGGGCCTGGGTTCAATCCCTGGTGGGGGAACTAAGATCCCGCAAGCCAAGCCGTGTGACCAAAAAAAAAAAAGCAAGAAAAGGCATACAGATTAGAAAGAATGAAATAAAACTGTCTCTGTTTGCACATGACATGACTGTCTATGTATAAAATCCGAAGGCATCTTCAAATAAAACAACCCCGCCTAGCAGTAAGAAATGAATTTAGCAATCTTGCAAGATGTAAGATCAACAAGAAAAATCGACCACATCTGTATGTGCCAGCAATGAACGTGCGGAACCAAAATTTAAAACACAATGCTGGACTTCTGGTTTCCAGTCTGACATGTAAGAAGCTGGAACTGGCCACTCTTATCCTAAAAACGAGTACAAAGATGAAAAAACTGAAAAACCGACAAGTCGTCTTAGATCTGTCAGAGAAGTACGGTCACGGGGCAAACTACGGTCCCCCCAAACTGGAGAGGCCAACAGGCAGATACAGAGAATCACAACTTATTGGAGCTGAAATCCACAAGCAAAAACCTCGTGGGAACCAGTGTCAAGGTTAGGAAAGCTGGACTGTAACTGACAAACGGTGGGAGGCTGAGTGTGGACAAGTCCTAGAGATAAAGACCCCAAGGGGACCCGGCCACGGGGGGATCCCACGCTTTTGTGGATTTTACCTTCTGGAGGTAGACCAGGCCCTCACAGCAAATGTCGGAGAAAAATCCCCTTGTACTCCTGGCAGGCGTAGGGGAGAAGGAACCTTTCTGAAATACGAAAGAGTATGCTGCTCGTAACAAGATGTGCCCTCCGAAGAAACTAGTTAACCAGAGACTAACCTGCTAGGCTTTTATCAGAGCCTAACTGACCTGGGGGAAGGGCAATACCCAAGCCCAGTCCATGATAGCCAACCTGGTCCACCTAACGAGCATGGACAAAGCTTGCCAAAGGCAGGATCTGTGGAACAAAGGACTGCCAGCCTGTATTTCATTAAAATTAAAAATTTCTGCTCTGTGAAACACACTGTCAAGAGAATAAAAAGTCAAGCCACAGACTGAGAAAAAATATATGCAAAAGGCATATTTGATAAAGGATTGTTCTCCAAAGTGTGTAAGGAGCTCTTAAAACTCATGTATGAAAATATATAAACTTCTAGAAATTGCAAACTAATCTATAGTTACAGAGAGCAAATCAATGTTTGCCTGGAATGGGAGTGGAGGGAGAGAGGAATTACAGTGATGAAAATGTTCATTAGCTTGATTGTGGTTTTGATTTCACAGATGTATATGTGCGCCAGCACTCATCCAATTGTATACTTTAAATATGTACAGTTTATTATATGTCAATTAACCTCAATAAATCTCTTTTAAAATCCCTAGCAGAACTGGTCAAGAAAAAAGGGGGGAAACTCACAGATAATCAGTATCAGAAATGAAAGAGAGGATATTGTTATAGATCCTACAAACCTCAAAAAAAAAAAGGGAATTTATGAGAGATTCTGCCTATAAACTCAACTGTGTATATGAGGTAGACAAAGTCCTTGAAAAACACAACTTGTCAAAACTGATACAACTCGAAATAGATTCTCTGAATGGTCCAATTTCTATTAACACAATTGAATTTGATATTGAATTCTTTCCACAAAAAATTCCAGGCCCAGAGTGCTTTCCTGGGGCGGTACTATCAAACACATGAAGAAGACATCATACAACTCTTATACAAACTCCAAAAACTGAGAAGAAAATATTTGTCAAATCGTCTTAGGAAGTCAGCATAATCCTGATACCCAAAACCTGACAGAGGCATTATAAGAAAAGTACAGACCAATATTCCTCGCGAAACAAATGCAAAAATCCATAATGTGTTACCAACAAATTGAATCCAGTGATCTATAAAATGATAATACATCATAATAAGTAGAGTTTTCCCAAGGAACACAAAGATGTATAACATTTAAAAATCAACCAATATAATTGACCATATTGACAAAATAAACGGGTAAAACCATATGATCGTTTCAAAAGACAGAGAAAAAGTATCTGACACAACTCAGTGCCCATTTGTGACCAAAACTGCCAGCAAACTTGAATGAGAAGAGAACTTTTTCAATCTGATAGGAGAAATATGAAAATCCTAGTTAATCATATTTATTGCTGAAACATTGAAGGTTTTTCTCCTGAGACTGGGAACTAGGCAACTCTGCTCTTACCATTCCTCTTCACCATTGTACTGGAATTCCTGGCTAGTGTAATAGGGCAAGAAAAGGAAAAGTTGCATAGATCAGAAAGAAAGAACAAGACTCCCTAAACTTACAGATGCCATGATTATTTATGTGAAAGATTTTAAATAATATATGAAAATAACTACTAGGACTAATAAGTACTTTTAATAAGGAGAATACAAAGTTAATATATAAAATCAATTATATTTTTTATTCTAGCAGCAAATAATTGGAAATGAATTTTTAAAACATTTCCGTTGATAATAGTATCAGAAAACATAAAATACTTAAGAATAAAGGTGTGCAAGACCTGTATTTTAAAAAGCAGAAAATAATGCCAAGAGAAATTAAAGATCTAAATGAATAAATAAACCTTGTTCATGGCTTGGAGGCTCAATATTGTTAAGATGCAAATTCTCTCCAGATTGAACTATGGATGTTTATAGTTTCAACACAATTCCAATCCAAATATCAACAAGATTTTTTTGTAGAATTGACAAGTTGTTTCTAAAATTTAAATGGAAACGCAAAGTACCTAGAATAGCAAACAATCTTCAAAATAACCAACCAAGTGGGAGAACTCACACTTCCTGATCTCAAAGTTTATCAAAAGCTACAGTAATCAAGATGGTGTTGTACTGATGGAATCACAGACAAATAGATCAATGCACCATAATGAAGAATCCAGGGATAGGTTTATCCCTATTCAGACAATTGATTTTTTACAAAGGTGTCAAGGCAAGGAAACATCTTTTCGGCAAATGGACTGGAAAAGCTAGGAAGATGTATAGAAAAAAAAATGAGCCTAGACCTCTACTTCACGTTGCCCGTTAAAATTAATTTGAACTAGATCATAGATCTAGACATAAAAGCTAGAACTATAAAGCTTCTAGCAGAATATATATAAGAATATCTTCATGAACTTGAGATCAGCAAAGATTTCTTAGAGAGGACCCACAAAAGCACAACCATGAAAGGAAATATTGACACACTGGACTTCTTCAAAACTGAAAAGCTCTGTTCATCAAAAATCAACATTGAGAATACAGAAAGGCAAATCACAGATTGAGAGAAAATATTTGAAATACATATATCTGACAAAGGACTTGTATCCAGAATAGTTAAAGAATTCCTACAGTTCAAGACTAAAACAAAAAACAGAACAAGACTTGAGTGGACACTTCACAAAACAAGATATGCAAATGGACAATAAGAACATGAAAAATGACTCAACATCATTAGTTATCGGGGAAACACAAACTGAAAGCACAATGAGATACCACTCACATTAATCAGAATGGTCAAAATTCGAGAGTTTGATAATATCTGCTGTTGGTGAGGGTATGGAGTAGCTAGAACTCGCATGCATTGCTGGTGGGAGTGCAAGATGGCACATCCACTTTGGAAACTGTTCCTAAGTTCCTTAAAAGTTTAAACATACAGCCACCCCATCACAAAACAATTCCCCTCCTCGGTGTTTGCTCAAGAGAAAAGAGAACATGTGTCTGTAACAATAGGTACAACCCAATGTCTACTAATAGAAGAGTGAATAATTAGACTGTTGTATACATGCCTACAATGAGATATTACTCAGTACATGAAAGAAGAATAAACAACTGGTACATGCAGCAATACAGATGACTCTCAAAAGCATTGTGTTGTACAAATGAGCACATATTCTATGATTATGTGTATACGAAGTTGATGAATAGGGAAATTCAATCTACGGTGATCGAAATTGGAGCAGTGGTTGCAGAAGGCATGGACTAGAAGGGTCTTGAGAGAACTTTCTGGGCCAACAGAGATGTTAGCTGTTGACTGGGATGGTGGTGACATGGGTATTTGCCTTACTCAAAACTCAGCAAAAATTGTACTCTTATCTGTGAATTTACTGTATGTAAGTTTTGCCTCAAAAAAGTTACCATGAATACACATTGTTGTTCACCCTTCAACTAGCATCGTTGCACCGTTATACCCCATAAAGTTCCAAATTCCTTCCTCAAAAAACCTACAACAAAACACAAAATAGACTATAAAGCAAAAAGATAATAGGGCTTCCCTGGTGGCGCAGTGGTTGAGAGCCCGCCTGCCGTTGCAGGGGACGCGGGTTCGTGCCGTGGTTGCGCGTCCGCCTGCCGATGCAGGGGAACCGGGTTCGCGCCCCGGTCCGGGAGGATCCCACGTGCCGCGGAGCGGCTGGGCCCGTGAGCCATGGCCGCTGAGCCTGCGCGTCCGGAGCCTGTGCTCCGCAACGGGAGAGGCCACGGCAGGGAGAGGCCTGCGTACCGCAAAAACAAAACAAAGATAATAAATAAAAAGTCCATTAACATAATGTCAAAATATTGGGGGGACAAGTAACAGATTGTTTGTCCCTCAGAAAGTCCGTTTTAAAAACATTTTCTTTCTAAGCATATAATTAAAAGTTAAACAAATGGTTTTTGTTTTATTCTAGTATTCTGTATCACAAAATAAAAGCAAAACACACTGACTGATTTTTTTTTAAAAACCAAGCAAACCTAATCTGTATTGTTAGAAGTCAGGGTGGTGGCTTCCCTTGAGAGGGGGGTAGCGACCAAGGGAACCATGAGGCGGCCTTCTGAGGGGTGGTGAGGTTCTGTTTCTTGATCTGGGTGCTGGTTACACGTGCGTGTTCAGGGTGAGACAGTTCATCAAACATTGCACTTGTTGTATATGCATATGTATACATACGTGTCTATATGCACCCACTTTTCTCAATGTTTCTCAATTATACATCTATGAAATTAAAAACAAAAACAAATTAATCTTAAAAAGTTAACCATAGTGAAAGATTGGCAAACGATGAATACATTCAAAGTAGAAATTTGTTTTTGAAGGAGAGAAGTGAGAGAGAGAGGACGGGAGGAAGGGTGGACACAGTGCCTGACACCCACGTGGTCCTCATTCAAGGTCAGTCATTATGATTATTATTGTGGACTCCTAGGGTTAACCTGTAAGATCTGGGGAGTTAAAGACGGGGCTGTGGGTTTGGGTGGTGCCAGATTACCTCTGAACGGTCCAGGAGGTGGTAATGTGGATGGCAGTGGCGTTGGCGAGCTCCTGGACCATTGCTGTTCGGTCAGCAGGGCTGAGGCCCCACAGCTTGACTTCTGATCTTGGCGAGAACGATGTCCTCTGGTCTGAAGTCCACTAGGAACTGTATGGCTGGTTGGAGTCAGAGGGAGAGACGCGAACCTGCGTCAGGACACGATGCGCCTCTTTGGTCGTCCTTTGGGTTCGTCTCTGTGTGCTCATTGCATGGATTTACCGCTTGCCCACGCCAGGTCTATTGCATTTTAACAATTGGAACGTTATGAAGTGTTGATATCTGGTCGGGATATGGGAGAAGGAAATGCGCGGTGCCCGGTGGCCCCTCGGGGCTCGGGAGACACTCACGGGATGGAGGGCGTATCCCTGGGTCAGCCGGTCATAGTCTGCATCCGAGAAGGCGACCAGGTTCCATGAGCTGCTGAACACTCACGGAGGACAGGGTCTGGGGGGAAGGAGGACGGGGGGGTAGGTGGGCTTCAGAAAACTGGCCGAGCTGTGCCCAAAGAACCTCTCTTCTCTCTGCGGTGATAAGCGTTGGAGCTAAACACACAAGCTGCAATGAGCTAAGATGCCAAGGGGCCAGACTTGAGGAAGAGACTCAGATCTCTTCTCTTCTGAAACTGGCAGGAGGAGGAAATGGGAAGGGTACGTGTGGGGGAAAGAACAGCAAGAACGAAGGCTCAGAGGCCGGTCTAAGCTCTGAACCCACACCTAGGACCACAGCTTGGAGAACAAGGGTTTCGGCCCGGGAAGCAGGAGTCGGCACCTCCCCGCTCCTCTGCAGCCACCTCGTAGCCATCGATGGCGACATTGACCGACACATCCAGGGGCTGGTGGGTCGCGCCACGTGCTGTCTTCAACAGGGCCCCGAGAACCAGGGGGAGCCACATGAGGAAGACCAAAGAGAACGTGGCGAGGCGTCTAACCCCGTACTTCATGGCTTGCTTCTGCGGCCGCGCAGGCGGCCGGGGGTGTTTCTGCAGAAGAGGGGTGGCAGGTCGGGGCCAGGCAGATACAGACTCGATGGGGGACAGGTTGGTGAATGACCCCCCCCAAAGTTGGGGGAAGGTGGTCAATTCAGGGAATGTCTAGTGGTCCAAAGTGCTGGAGTCAGAGAGAGTTGGACCCAAGGGCCGACCCCTCGTCTTCCCAGCCGTGTGACCTTGAACCCAAAGCCATGCTGAGCTGCCTGCCTCTCTGTAAAATGGGAATAAAATGGTACCTGCTTCTTCAGGGGGGTTGAGCCTCCATGAGATGATGGTGGAAGAACTTAACATAAAGTCTGCCATCTTATTGAGGATTTACGACAAACTCCTGAGCCCCGAGTGAAGCAGGGCCTGGGCCACGCCTTGAGGCGAGCACCTAGCCCGCTGCGCAGGGCAGGAACCTCACTGCTCCGGGGGGACGGCGTGGAGACCAGGAAAGCTGCCGCCTCCAAGCCGCCCGAGAGGCAGGAGCTGCTGCGTGCTCACCTTCTCGGACTCCTGGCGGCGCTTCACGATGAAGATGTCGGCATACACGTCCTCCAGGCGTATCCAGTCGGACAGGCTGAGGGCAGCGTCAGTCCACACCCAGTCTATGACGACCCTCAGCTCCAGGAGGAAAGGCACCAGGCGGAACCTGGGAGCAGAGGGGACCACTGGGAGGCTGGAGGGCACTGGTCCACCCAGTGGTCCTTTGAGCAAGATAAGGTTGATGAGGTTGAAGTGTTTGGTCAGGAAATTTCCGAGGATCTGGTTTGGGTAGCCGCACCTGAGCTGGTAGGCGGACAGGCCAAAGTAGATGCATTTCACCAGGTACCAGGTCTGAGCCACGTGGTTGAGATTAAACCTCCTGCAAGCGCCCAGAGAAGGGGAGCATCTCAGTCACACCTGGGCCTCCACAGCCCCACCCAGGAATAGGAGGGGGCTCAGGAACCCAGAGCACTGGGCTCGTCAAAGCCAGGAGGAAAACTGGGGTTATTATTTCAAGAATAATTGTTAGTTGGGGAAGAAAGGAAGAAAAAAATAAAACTATTTTTCCTCAAATGATTTGATTTGCAGGTGGCCTCTGGGGACACCTGGGCTCCCTTTACTTTCCTGAAAAAAGGCGAGTTTTTATTCTCCCCTCATCTACTCCTGACAAAGGAGCCAGGGCCACTGCTGCAGGTGTCAGGACCTTGCCCCTCTCGGGCTGTCTGCGGCTCGGCTGCTGATTTATTATTAAGATAATCCTTAAATCTTCTTCGTTGGGCCGAAGGAGATCGTCTAATCAGAAGGGCCTGGGGAAGCTCTTGGCATGCTTCTTGGCAGAACGGGGAGAAATGAGCCCCCAGCAAGTTTGCTGCAAACGTCTCTTCTGGAGACCAGTTTCGAGCCAGGCCCTGGGGTCCAGGGGAGGTTTTATGTCTCTGCTGCTCGAAATCTGGGCTTGGAGCCCAGGCCTGGGCTGGCAGGTCAATGCCACCTTGCGTCCCCTGCCGTTTCTCAGCTGGAACCCGGCCATCGCCTAGTGTCCCCGGCAGGCCCAGCGTTGGCCTTTTTCGTAGGGAGGGAACGAAAGTACAGCTGAGGGAGCTATCGGGCAGGCTTGCCCTCCCTCCAGCCCCACTCTGGCTGGCAAGCGGCCCCAGTTCTTGGAGTGAGGGTCTGGTCCTTGATGAATTCTCAGCACGTGAGGTGGGTGGTAGAGTGGGACGGGGGCAGAAGCTCTGGACAGAGAAGCATGCCGCCAGCTCGGAGGAGACCCTATGCCCGCACTGCAGCCCCTGCCCCATTTGTATCTGGCTTTCACCTTAATTAGTAGGGGCTTTTCAGAGAAGCAATAAAACAGCGACATAGCAACTTGGACAGGGCATGGAAGGCAAGAGCCATTTCAGTAATGGAGTTGGTGGAATTGCTATTCTGAATAGAGGGACAGAAATGGGGAGGGGAGCGAGACAGACCACCCTCTGCTATTAAGAAAGCCCGTCGTCTGCTTGGTCATTAAGGAACTGACGGCCGCACCCACCCGCAACTCCGGAGGGACACTGCAGCCCCAGGAACCCAGATGTCCGGGTGGAGGCTCCCAGGAAAGCCAAGCGCTGAGCTGGGCAATCTGGAAGGCTGTGCGGGCCCGGGGTCGCAGGCTCACCCCAAAGGCCCAGTAGCCAAAGAGGACAAGGCCAAGTTGAGCATCTCCACCAGGAAGGCAAGGGTGCACACGTTGCGCACCCGGCTGGCTGGCGGCCGGCGGAGGTTGGAGAAGAACCGGTGGATGGAGTGGTAGATCTGGAGGGTCCTGCGGGAGAGAGGGTGATGCTGAGGGCTGCCCTCCTGGTTGACCACATCTCAACCAGTGCCGGCCAGAAGGTTCCGGGAGGAGGCCGCAGCTGACAGATGCGAAGGCTGAGGACCACACAGAGGTTCGTTCTCCTAACACCTGTATTCTCAAAGGGCGCAGGGGAGGCTGCCCTGGTGTGCAGGGACTGACCCCCGAGTGAACACCGTGCCGCGGTCTCTTGATGTCTTCATCTCCACCCCCATGAGGGCTGGTTGCTTGAGGTGCAACCTAATCACTAACCCACCCATAAGCTCTCGAGGGTCTCAGCCAAAGGCCAGTCAGATGCAGACTGGAGAAGAGCTCGGTGTGCTGGACCCTCTCCCTGCCAAGTTCTCTCTGTGTGACACGAGGAAAGTAGCTCTGTAGCCAAGCTTCAGGCTCCTCACCAGCCAAACGGGGCTGATGAGCCCTGGCCTGACTATGCCATGGGGTGGCTGCAAGGGTAAAATGTTGGAGTCAATGTGAAACAGCTCTGAGGATGAGAGAGTACAGCGGCCATGTTTGATTGTCTGTGATATACAGGGAATCCTACAGCTGAGCAAGAGGAGGGCAGGCAGGTGGCTGTGGGTGGATGGATGGATGGGTGGATGGATGGATAGGTGGGTGGGTGGGTGGATGGATGGATGGGTGGATGGATGGGTGGGTGGGTAGATGAATGGATAGATGGGTGGGTGCGTGGGTGGATGGATGGATGGATGGATGGGTGGATGGATGGATAGGTGGGTGGGTGGGTGGATGGATGGATGGGTGGATGGATGGATGGGTGGATGGATGGATGGATTTAAAACTTCACTGGAAAGGAAACACACTCCAACGGGGAACGGAGCAGCCATACGACCGGAGGCTGAGCCGGGCTTCCGAAATTTAATCATCAGTCTCTGCTGTTGAGATGTCCGGGGCAGGGGGGCTCCCTTTCCTCGTCTGGAGGGCGGGGACAGGTACTCTGGCCTCGGCCAGTCCGCCTCTCTTGTTCACGACTAGCAAATGTGGAGGGTGGAGCCAAAGGTCACAGCCCCCTTCTCGAGGTGGACGCACCTTCATGGAGGAGCCATGGCAGAACAGGGCCAGCAGCTGCAGGAGGTCGCACGGCACTACCCTGTCCTGCTTCTCAACCCCGATGATGCTGGGCAGAGCAGATGGCTTTTCCCTGTTGATGCCAGCATAGTGTTTTGTGGTCCAGGGAAAGAGTCCAAACTGCGAAAAGTATTTGACCACAACAGTGGCCTGAATAAGGGAAGGAAAAAGAGGCAAGGCCATTGCAACTGGCCTGAAAACACACACACACACACACACACACACACACACACACACACACACCTAAAACAAGTGAATGCCCAGGAAAGCTCTTTATATAGGCTGCCAGGCTTCACAAATGTAAGGAATTGTCTGGTCATCAGCAGAGGCTAGAGATTAGAAGAAATAAAAAGCCAGAAACCACCGTGAATACGTAAGTTGGCCCCACGTGACACTGCTGAAGGCTGTGTCACAAATTTTTAAATTTCTTTGAGCTATTACTCCCTTTCTAATTTCTCCTGACATTTGTTGCCTGCTAAATCAATTTGAGGCATGGCAGGCAGATTAAGACGGCTATCCCAGCCTGCCCCCTCTCACAAGCCAGTAGCGGAGTAGTGATTTTTAGAGACTTGTTTGTGCTGCAAATGCTCAGAAATGGCTTTGTTTCCTTTGGCAAGAAGGAGAGGTCACCCGAAGCTCCCATCCTTTCAGTGCTGCTTTGTTATCAAGCATCCATGGTGCCACGCAGTCTCCTGAATGCTTCTGCTTCACAAACTTCTAAGAGGCAGGCTCTTCAGCCAGGTAAACAGCCTCGTGCCTCAAGGGGCGCCCCCCTTGGTGGGGTGGCTGGGTGGTGACGGTTCTTTTTGGAAGGGGAGGAAGTGGAGAGGCGCTTCCTCTCTCCTGGGGGTGGGCAGGGGGTGGCCGCCACTCGTCTGTCCCAGGAATGCGGGCAGCCAGGGACAGAACCGTGGATGGAGGACCCCCCGCACTCCGTTCAATGTACAAAGCATGGTATGGACTGGAGCCCTCGTCTTAAATTCTGCCTTGGACCCAATGCCCTCTTGGTTTCCTTGTCTGTAAAATTAAAGGGCTGGTTTAGAACGTCTTTAAGGCACTTTCCAGTTTGGCCCTCGGCAATTCCCTAAGCAGAAAAACATGTTTTTGTTAGTCCATCTGAACCGAGAGACAGAATCAGCCCTGTCGATAAGAGTACCCGTGAGGCGGCCTCAGCCGATTCTAGGCCGATGAAACCCGGTTCATCGTGAGGACAAGTTCCGGCGCCAGCGCCTGTGATCGTCTCTCCGTTAAGTGCCCCGCGTTGGAAGGCCATCGAAAGCTATGCCCTGCAGGTGGCAGCTGGAGCTTCAAAGACCCGGGGCAGGAAGGGAGGGGTTGCCCTGTGAGAACCACCTTGGATTCATAGGAGGTGGAGGTGATTCTGGGGCAGTAACGGGGTATCGTGGGGGAGACCCACAGCGGATTAGGAAAAGGCCACGTGCTCATTCAAGAGTATGGTCCTTTCTGCTCTAGTGCAAATGCCGATAAACACGGAGGGAGGCGCGGTGGACCCCAGTCAGTGACCTCAGACCTGTCATTCTGGACCCGGTGTCCCCTCTCACCACCATCGGAGACAAGGCCTGGCTTTGCTTCCAAACAACCTATCCAGAGGCCCCAGTGGAACCACACAGATTATCCAGACTAAGCCCTTCCAGTGCAAGACGGTATTAACTGGAAGTCAGAATTGTCGGAAGACTTTTAGGGAAATTAAATTTTATTGGACTCAGTTACAAGCAGTAAATCAAAAGAGATGTGGGTTTCACTTGTAATTAGGAGGATCTCCCTTATATATACAAAATGTAGCACAGATTTCTAAAGGCATATTCCTTCCAGTGGATTAAAATATTCTTTATAATGGTGCTTATTCGTTTTTTTAAACCAAATGTTTTTCCTAGCTCAGAAATGCTAGGATAGCAGAGCTCAGGGAGCCTGGCCAGAGAGAGCCCAGACTGGCTGCTGCTTCCCCTGGGGGCGTTTTCAGTGACTCTGAAGGAGGGAACCCAGAGCCAGGAGGCTCCCCTCCCTCCCTGTCCAGGTCTCTGGGGGGCGGGGGAGCCATAATTCATCCCCCCAGGCTGACAAAAATGATGTGATGGCAGAAACAACCTAATGACTGGCACTTAACTTTTGCACTAACTAATTTCGCGGACAGGCTGTCTTCAAGTCTACAAATGTTGCATCTGAGTCAGAAAAAGCAGCAGAGAGCAAGGGCTGCTGGTAGATCATGTCCAAGATGCTAAAAAACAAAATAAAATTAAAATAATACAGACATGCCCTGCCAGAGATGATGTGGGATAAATCCGCTCGTGTTTCTCGTGCACCTACTATGTGCAAGGTGCCGTGGGAGCACCGGTCATCGCTGTATCTGACTCTTGAAAGCTCCCTTGCCCTTGGGAGGGCGTGAGTGCAGAGGGGAAGCCTCAGGGGGTCCGTTCTCTGGGTCCCCCGGCCCCATCGTCACTGAGCGCGCGCGCTCAGTGTGTTGCCCCTGAGGTTGCGTCGAGGGTGTGTGGGGTGGGGGGGGTGGAGACGGGTGGGCGGGTGCCCACCTGTTGGCAGGAGCCGGGTCTGCGAGGAGGCCTCCTTGGCACCTACCTCTGTGTGATAGATCGCCGCCATCCAAAACCGTCTGGAGGGCCTGGGTCGGACACAGGGCACGGCCCGCAAGAAAGACAAGATGGGGAGAACCGTGGAGAGGACGGAAGCGGAGAGCTTGTGGTTGAGGATGATGGTAAAATAGCACAGCGTCTCAGAGCTGGCCGCGGCCGCCTGGTGCAAGGCGCGGGTCGGCTTCACCAGGCGCCACAGGCTCCGGTAAATCCCGGCCGACTGCTCCAGCTCGTTGCGGGGGCGGCCTGGAGGGAGGAAGACACCTTGCCGTTAAGTCCAGGAAAGACGGGCCCACGGCCCTGGATGGGGCGGGCGTGGCCCGGCCTGGAGAAAAGCCAGTAGGTAAAAATAACTGTGCTTCCCTAAACTCTACACAGAGAGCAATCTCCCACTTTCCTGGAGCACACAGCCACAAAGCTTTCTATTGAACAGGCACTCCCCAGATGCATTTTGAAAAATACGTGATTTGCAAAGAAAGCTCCATTGCTCACAATTTCTCTACTGAGTAAAGTATTTTCACACAAGTAATCAAGTTCAAAGAACCACTTGCTTTGCCTCCTAGCGTGTGTAGTGTAACACCTTCCGGCTCAACTTGCTAACCTGGACAGCAATTTGGGCTGCTGCATTGAACAGGAAGAACGTGCTGGTTCCTGACTTGGGTCACAGATAATTCCTGCCTTTTAAGTTCCAGATCCCTAGCTGGCAACATCCTAAAGGGAGCTTTTCTGCTGGAGCTGCTGGTCTGTTGGATTCTCTGAGTGGGTGGCATAGAACAGGAAGGTTGGCAGCTGTCAGGCGGGGTGGGGGGCGGCTCTTGGACTCGCCAGCCCACTGGCTGCGAGGGACAACCTGCCGGGGGTGGTGTCCTCCTCATCTTCCTCCTTCACTCTTCCCCCCTCCCGGCTGGCCCCCAGCGACTGTGCATAACCATCTCTGTGACCTCTCTAGACCCCAAAGACATCATTGTTTAAAACCTTTGATGACCAAGCGATTGCATTTGCATCAAAGGACATTCTAAAATTTTTAAAAAGTCTCATGAATTTTGATTCCAGACTCCTCTCATCTGGAATTTGCAATCACTTGGGACGGTCTGCGATTTATTCCTGCATCATTGACGAAGACTGCATTGCTTTGTGGAACAAGCCAGCAGCAGACACTGAAAGGCTGTTGTGTTCTAGACCTTGAGCTGGGCTGCAGGGGCACAGAGGTGGACACAGCAGGCCCCTGTCCTCACAGGGCTCATGTTGCAGGGGGCAGGGGCGTCCCGAGGACCGGTCTGGGGCCCGGGGTCTGGGTGAGAGGCACTTCTGAAGTGGCAAGGAAGTCCAGAGGAGGACAGGGAGCCAGGGGGCTTCCCAGAGCGGCGGCTCGGCTGGCTCTGGAAGGACGAATGGCAACCCCCCAAGGCGGAGAGGCCCAGAGAATGGGCATCCCGGGCATGCATTGTTAGATCCCGTGCAACGCAAAGAACACGGAGCCTAGGGACTAGAGAGCCCGTCGGGTCACGAGGGGCCTCGCAAGCCAGGCTGAGGGTTTGGATTTCATTCTGGAGAGCCAGGAAAGACCTGGAAGGGTTCAAAAAGGAGGTGACGAGGGCAGGCTGGGGTGAGTTGAGGTCGGTGTGGAGAGGGAGTCATAAGGAGGATCTGGTGGCAGCGAGGACAGGCTGGTAGATCAGGCGAGAAGTAGTGACAGTCTGAGCAGGGAAGTGGGCAGAGGGTGGGGGGATGGGGGTGAAATCCAGAGACATTTTCAAAATAGAGCCCTGGGTGCCACGCCCCCACCCCCCCACCAACCGGATGCGATGAATAAGGAAAAGAACGAAGCTAGCCTCTCCTCCCGGGACTCTTCACTAGGAGCTGGACAGCCGGTGAAGGCTTTGCATGAGTTTTGGGGTAGGGCTTTTGCCAACAGAGAGCATGCTGGGAGCACAGGGGGCACCAGCCCGTGGGGAGAGGGAAGTAATGCACTTGGGTTTTGCAAGGTCAGAGAGGGCTCCTAAGTGGGTAGAAGCCCTGGCTTGGAGCTCAGGACACGCGCTGGGGAAGAGCAAGAAGGGACAGGAAGGGGGCAGCGGGGGAGGGGCCCGCAGAGCGGAGGCTGCCAAAGCCAGGAGGTCCCGTAAAGACACGAGGGACAAATAGGGCAGCTGTCGCGGAGAGGAAGCGTGAGGCCCCAGCTGCCCTTCCGCCCTTTGCAAGAAGGCTGGTGGTGAAGAGAGGAGGGGAGGAGGGCACGATCTCTGCAGACCCAAGAAGACCCCAGGCTGCTGGGTCACTAAGGGGAGTGGAGGGGCCGGGCTGGGAACAGAAGCCACGGAGAAAGGGGAGGAGGTGGGCGAGAGAAGCCACGGCTCCTGGGACACGGGGAGGGGTCGAGGTGGCAGATTTCGGGCAGGGAAGACGGGAGGTTCCTTCCGGGACGGTGGACCAGCCAGGGCTGCGTCCACAGCACCTGGACGTCCACGCCGCAGCGGCACTGAGACGGCAGAATGCGGCCGCAGCGTGACCTCGAGCCACCGACCGTCTGGCCTCAGTTTCCGCTTGTGTCAAATGCGGATGATACCCTTGCCTTCCTCCCTGGGTTCTTGCTGGCTAAGGGGGGTTAATCGACGCAGAACTGCTCAGGACCAGCCCAGCAAGGGATCAGCACCGGGAAAGACCACCGTTCCGCCCACACGGCCGTCACCGCGGCTCTGTCCTCCTCTGTCCCACAGTGTCTAGGACACATGCAGCCACCGCTGAGTAGCCCGACGGTCCGGGACAAGCTTCCTCGGGTTCCCCGCCAGCATCCCTCCCACGCGCCCCTGTCCCGTCACGTCTGCAGGTGGCACCTGCTCCACTCAGGCCTCCCGGGTGACTGTTTTTAACGGGACCCGTTTGCAAGGTCACAGCTCCCGTGCGGCTCGCTTAACGTGCCCGGAAGAAGGGGCCCCGTCAACACCCACTGGGGCAGCCTCCAACTTCTCTAGAAGCCAGATTTCGCATTCGAGAAAAATTACATCTCTACCTGCCGCGGGCCACTGTTATTCGCACTCAGAGTATAATTTCATGGCATTGGCAAAAACGGTCCCTTTTACAGCTCCCTAAACGTCCTTGGCCCCCCAAACGCAGTCTTGACCTTCAGAGGGACTGCGGTTTCCCAGGGGGCCCTTGGCACCTGAGGTCGCCCCGGGGCAGGGAGGCTCCTGGGAGCTGAGGGCAACCTGTTCCCCGCCTGGGGATACCCTCCGGCTCCTCCTCAGGGGGCCCTGCCTGGAGCTGCGGGTGTTTCCGCGCTGAGCCTCTGTGGCCCTTCCCTTCGCCATTTCACGAGGCAACGGGGTGCCTTCCCGGAGCGGCTGTGGTGTCCCAGGTAACCCTCTGCTGTCCCGATGCCCCTCTTGCCCTCTCTTCCCTCCTGGCCGGGGCAGCTCGTGGGGACACTCGCAGTGGCGCCTGGCAGCGTCTCAGAATGCTCTCTGCGGTGGCCTTGTTCCCTCCCCTACAGAGAAATTTCAGATCATCGTCACATTGAGAAAAAAGAGAGAGAGGGAGAGAAGCAGATGCGGCTAAGGGCGGGGAAGGCAGGGAGAGAGCCGCTGGGTCTACTTTCCACGACAGAAAACAGAAGGAACCCGGTGCCTGGCAGCTCGCGTCTCAGGACTCAAGCTAGGATGGCCGAGGGGCTGTCCCACTGGGGCCCCGAGTCCCCTGCGGGAGCTCGGGACGCAGGTGGCGGAGCCCTGCGACCCCCTGCCGGCCACCACCGTGCGAACCTCCAGGGAGGTTGGGTGGCAGAGGGCCGGGGTGGGCGGTGAGGCCTCCAGCCATCCCGCCAGGAGCTGACGGCAGACGTAAGTCACGCGTCAGCGGGCCGGGTGACCGTCAGAGCTGTCGGCGCGGCAAAATTAAAAGCAATTGATACGGCAAGAGGTGCCAGCTTGCCCGAGCGACAGATCGCCACCAGCCGCGGCGCTCCCCGCGCAGGGCCTCGGGCACGGGGGTGCTGTCCCCGCTGAGTGCGCGCAGGGCCACGGTGACATCGCCCAGCAGCACCTGTCCCGGCGCTGAGGACAACCGGGCTGCGGTGATGAGCCTCTGGGCGGGGCCTCCTGCGGGGAGACGGCAAGAACCAAACGGCCCGTGAAACCCCGCCCGGAGCATCCCTCTTTCTTTTCGTCAACTTGCCTCATAGCGACAAGACAGTGAACTCCATCCGGTCCACCAAGCGGGTCTGGAGGGGCTGCCGCGCGGGAAAGATTTCCCTAGAAGTACCGGTCCTGTCGGCAGTGGGGCCTCCGGGTTACGCCCAGGGGCGCCGGGGAAGGCCCCGGAGACAGCCTTTGCACCTGAACACCCTCAGCCGGCCTCCCCCCCTCCCCCGCTCGGAGGAGAGGACCGCACTGTTGTTGCTTGCCTTCCGAATAGCTAACACCAATTAGGCACTTACTGTGTACCAGGCCCCGGCGTGATCCTATGGTTTGGCCCTTTAATCCTACAGCAACCCTCTCACTCGGGTCCTCTTACTGTCCTCCTTTTGCAAATGGAGAGACCGAGGGCCAGAGGAGTGAAGGAATTCGCCCCAGGTCGCACCAGCTCGTGGGGATGGGAGCGGGTCTGATGGCAGGCGGCCCGGACTTGCGCTGAAGGAAGGGTCATTTGCGATGAGGGCTGGGGAGGGCTCTGGAGAAGGTGCTCTGCCCGCAGGTAGGGATGAGGAAGGAGAGGAACGTATCCCTGGGGCGGGGGGGGGCTGGCTTTGTGCCGGGGTGGTCCCAGCCCTGATCCAGGTGAGGGGCCTCGAGCAAGGCACTGAAGCCCCCCGTCCCCCTCTTTAACTGGCCGTCGGCGTTGGGGGTATGTGGGTTGTGCCTGGCACATGGTAGGGCCTGGGTGGGCACCCGAGACTGGGATTATGGGACTACTGGTGTCACCTTGGGGTGAATATGAGCCTATCTTCCCCAAGCCCAAAGATTCAGGCCTATTCACGTTTCTCGATTATGACTTTTCAAGGGGGAGAAGCCCTTTGAGGGGACCAGGGCCCACTCTAGCCTCTAAACGCTACCTCTCCATGGAAACGAAGGCTCCACCTGACGCTGAGAAGGGCCGTGGCTGCAGGAGCCCACAGTGAAACCCCCTTTTCCTACTCACTCCGGTGACGCTGCGGGGCGTGTGTAAGAAAGCCTTTGTGAAGGCCAGCAGTTTCCTCTTGAAGGTCAAGTTTTACTTTTTCTCGCCTCTGAACTCTATCCACCTTCATCTCCGAGTGAGCTCGTCAGACATCTGCCCTAATCAGTGACATGGTTTGCCTCCTGTAGTTTTTTTTCTTTTCTGTTTTGGACACGGCAGGGCACCTACCGGATTCATCTGAATTCTCTGCTCTGGCCTCAACTTCGGCCTCACGAGTTGCTAGTCTCTCACCTCCTGAATCACCAAAGAAAAACAAAATAGACGGCGGTTGGAAATTCCCATCTGTTTTCGATTGACATTGTTTTGTAAATGTTCGTTACATCCCCATAGGGGTGTCTGTGTGTCTAAGGCAGGCGTGATGATGGGGTCACGGAAATTATGGTCCTCCTGAAACATACATAACGTTGCGGGCCCTTTACTGGGGTCGCCAGTACGCTGCAGGCACTAATATCTAATCACCTGATCTTCGTGGCAGACACTCCCCAAAGCAGGTCCATCTAAAGAGGAGAGCCTTTCAAATTTGTACTGGCTCCTGGCCACTACTTGTCAGGGCCCAGGGCTTACCTCCAGTGAATGCCTCACTTAGGAAAGATTGGACACCTGACAGACCACATATTTCTCTCTCCCTGGGTCTGGTCAATGCGTTCCAAAGTTCAAGCCATTACGGAAAACAGGCTTGGAAAAATGCATATTTCCACCCCCAGTATCTCAGAATAACAAGTTGGCCCGTCAGCAAATGTCCCGTTGTCCAAGCGGCAAGGACACCTCCATGAGGCACCCCAACCCAGCCATCAGCATGTATAAAAGATCCCCTATGCTTCCTACATGCACCCACGTCCTCCTCTTCCCTCCGCTCTCCACTTGCTGTCACTGGACCCAGTCACCAGCCAGAACTGATTGACGCCAGTGTTTCCTAGTCGACCATCTGTTGATCCAAGTTACCACACAAGCCCCGCTTCGCCGTCGACAGCACCTCCAGGGTGGCACCGCCGGGCCCCCTCTTCCTCCCCCGCCGGGGTTCCCCATCCCTCCTCCGTCCTGAGAGCAGACGTGGCTCTATTGGTCCAGGCGTCACGTGCGAGCTGCGGGGAGACAGTCGTAAACCCGGCTCTGTTCTCCGGCAGTTTCAGGCATCGCCGGGCCCAGACCCTCCTCTTCTTCCTTAAAGGTCACAGAATCTAATTAGAACCATCACTAACTGTATATTCTCGTTGCTGGTAAGCCTGAAATAATAAAAATCAGACCGAATGAGACTAATCAGGGGAGATGGAAAATCAATGTCATATTTGTTCCAAGTAATTTCCTTTCAGGAGAGAAAAGGCTCTTAGGAGCGGTTTGTGAATTTAAGAGATGTTTAAAGTTGCATCTAGACATCGGAACACCAAAGTCAAACCCACACGGAATTTCACTGGATGATCTCTCTCCTCATTCCCGGAAAAGTCAGTGCTGCTTGGTATAAAGGCTAAAACGGGTGACGGTCTTTCTCGTGTCTGCTTTAAGTAGTTCTGGCTTTGCCAAAAAACGAAACAAAACAAAACAAAGCAAAAACATTGAAAAATGGATCCCTTAAAGACAGGAGCAAAGAGTAAGTAATATATGGGATTTTTTGCTCTTCCTTCAATATTTTTTGGAGTAATTAATTAATTTCAACGAAAATGTACACTTAAGAAAAAACCCTAAATAATAGAATGCAACAGAGACACACATGCATAGGCATGGTAAAGGAGATTAAGACACACCTTCAAATAACTTATCCTTTGGCCTGAACTACCCCAAAGATATCGGTTGACATCTCCAGATAAGCACCCCTGTTCTCCACTTGGTTTTGCATGTGCCCATGACAATGGGAGTAATTTGTACCAAGAAGACTAGTTGACCAACTTGATACGGAAGGACTAGTTAACTGGCTTCCTCACGATTCCACCACTTCTCCCCAATAGTCAGCAGGGAGCCCCTTCGGTGGGGAAGACACCCTCTGAATCACACCCTGATCACACATAAACGAGCACCCAGCATCCACGGAGGTGGGCCTCCAAAGCACTCGTTGTTCTTTTGATAATTAGAAATCCCCCAGAGGGATCCAAACAAACTCGGGCTCACGTTAAGTTCTAGGCTGTTGTTCTACAAAGTCTGGTCCACTGCGGGCGGATCCAGCCATGCCTTTGGCACACATGGAAGCTTCTAAGGAAGGAGCATCCTCTGTGAGGACCGCTCAACCCACAGGAGGCGTCTACTGTGCCTGCATTAGCTCAAATCCAATTCAAAGAAAAGTTACCTGGAAAGCTGTTCTGGGCTTTGGCTGATGATCTGTTATTTCTGCCTCGCTCCCTCCTTCTGGCTCTTCTTCCTTGCTGTCAGTCTCAGAGAAGGCATAGCTGCCAAACTGGATCACTGGGAAGCACGTCCACAAAGAGATCCTGGAACGGATGCCCTTCCGCCCCTTTGCCCACAGACCTCAGGACAAGCCTGGCCCCGTCGGAGACACGCTGGGTGCCTCGACCTGGTGGGCACGTTATTTTATGTGCGGGGTTTCCTCCCTTCCGGCACCTTCTACAGCGGAAGGGAACTCTGTCAAAACAGGTCTACCTGGTTCCCTAACTGGATTTAAATTATGTATTAGTATTGACATTTCACATTAGATGCCTGTGGATTTCCGTCTCCCCTCCCTATCAATCTACCTCGTTAGCACGGAATCTCCAAGCCCCCGTCTTCCCTGGCTGCACATCCCTGGTCTCGTATCATCTACGGATTGGCCCCATGCTGCCCTGGCAGATGGAGAGGACCCTGCTCTGCCACTGTCCCCAAAGGCACATACACGGCTTCTTGCGTCCTGTTGGGGCAGCAGGCATGAGCCCTCTGCCTGCCTCCTTACCACGTCCTTGCTGCGTAAAATGACAGGCATTTCCTAGAGAATGGGCCTATTTTAGGGAACCCTGGAACTGAGGAGGGTTCCGATGGGCCCCCAATTCTCGGTCTCCTGAAGGGCCTTGCTCTAGGCAGCTGTTAACGGTCCCAACTTACTGGAAGGATGCTTCATCCAAGGCTGCCACTATTTTTTCTCCTCTTCATTTTCTTTCATACTGAGATCATCTAAGTAAAGATGGAACCCAAATTTATCACCCATTCCCACCCTGGACCACGTTGTGATTATTCTAAAAAGGGATCAGGGCTGAATCGTCTACTGAAGAAATCAGCTCATTGAATATCTGCTAACTGCCCCCCATCCCCAACCTTACAAAATGATTCGTTTGGACAAATCATTTAGTGCAAATAAGATTTGAAAAGGAAATGTATAAGAATATGTGTTTTCAAGTCTGCCTGGCACGTAAGCTGACGAGATTCCCAGGGAGGTCTGTGCTGGGTGGTACTTGGGGAGACCAGTTCCAATGGTTTCAGGAACTCGAAAGCACTAAAATGGAATCTCTTTTCTTAAAAGCACCATAATTCAGTCTTGTCACTAATTCAGACAGTGTGTCCCCCAATTAGGAAGGTTAAACCATAGATCACACTCTGCATATAAATTGCCAGATAAAACCGAATCGTCTTAGTGGTTGGTAGCCAAGGGGTGACATTATTCTCTTCAACTTGTTCAACCGAAAGAAAGAGCAAATCCTGTCCAATTGAAAAGGAAGAACTTTTTGAAAGATATTTTATCTATTTCGTGACCAATAAAAAATGAAACGCCTTTCATCTTTAGCCACCTGGCCCTTTGGGGAAGTCATGTTTTCTGAAAAAAATCTCACAACTGAAAGGAAGAAAATGCTGTTTAAGTAATCCAGGGCTTTCCAGAGAGCCAGGGCCCGATCAGATAGAACACTTTGTGGGCGAGGTGGGTTTTTATTTTGCAAAAGGGGAGGGGTCCTTTCTGGGACTTCAGTTGGGGTTCAGAATTTCGCCTCAGAGCACTGTTCTAAATCTAAACTCTTCAGATGTATCAGACAAAAAGACACCTCTATACCCTAGTTCTGAAGGGAGAGACCCATTTTCTTGTTGGCTTCAGGAGGAAGGTGCTGGTGGCAGAGGGCTCGGTTTACTTGTCCCGGTTTCAAGCCCCGGGGGAGGTCACATCCGGCAGCTCACCTGGGGCGCAGGGCCCAGTGGCCCCTTCCTCTCAAGGAAGGCTCCTCGCGCTGACCTCCAGGCGGGCAGGACTCCTGCGGGTTCACTTCAGAGCAGCAATTTTCTTTTGCTTCGCTTTGATTTTCTCCATCCTGGCAATTGAAGACAAACAGAGAAAGCCATTCTCTTCTCCCGTGGTCAAAACACCTTTGCCATTTTGTTGGTTTCTGTGCTCGCCTTTTCCCCTAAACCCGAGGCAGAGGAAGAGATGCCTCGATACCCCCTCCCACCTTTCCCTTAGTTAAGAGGGTGACACCCCCCAGCCGCCGCCCAACAACCAGTGTCTCGGGCGCCCACGTGGATGGGATCCTCTTCCAGGTGTGCATGGGGTCCATGGTGGGAGGAGCAGGAGGGCTGACTGCTCTCTGCTTCAGAAGGCAGGGTGGCTTCACAAGCGGAGTGCGCTAACCCCAGATGACGGCCGGGCCGCTGAGGGGCTGGAGTTGGGGGTCTCGGTGGTCTCAGTTTGAGAATTTAGACTTAAGCAGAGGCAACAAAACAGAGCCCCACCAACTTCATCACGCACACGTCGTGATTTCTCCAACGTTAATTAATTTTTAAAGTTGATTACAGTCCATTCACTTTTACAAATTCATCTCATCCTAAGCAATAATATCCTTAAAGTCACTCACTGGATGGTCTAGATATTCCCCCCTCCAAAGTGCATTCAGATAAATAATGTAACCTTTAAGCGAAAGATTCATACACGCGCGACCACTGAAAACCTTCCCGGGTACCACTTGGGGTGCGTGCATTGTAGCGCATTGGAAGATGCGGCATGGTCTGGGCTAAGTAGAGTAGCGGGTGTCCCCTCTTAGCCAGGGACAGCCTGAACCAAGCCTCAGACCAAAGAAGGCAAATGGCCTTTTGGGGGAACAGTGACTTGAGCCAAAGGAGAAAGTCTGAGCCATCAAGAGCTTAAAGAAAGCATCACCTCCTCCTCTAAGAATTACATCAGGGGATGGATCATTCCAGGCGAAGCTCATGTTCCCATCACATTCAAGAGCCCGGCCTTTGTTTTCAGGGTCGGAAGAATCAGCCTGCAATTTCTGCCACCTCCATCCCCTGATTGACCCACATTCACAGCTTGTTAGTGCTTCATACTCTGAACAATGGGGCATTGCCAGTCTGAGGCTCTTACTCTTGGTGAAATTCAAAAATAAGAAAAAGAAAGAAAAAGGGGAAGTCTATAACAAAGAAAGAAAGAAGTGATAAGATGGCAGCTCCTTTGGAAGGGCCATGCTTCCAGGGGGAAGAAAGAAAAGCCAACATAACTGCTTCGTGATGACCCGTGGGGATTTTTTTCTTGTCTTATTTTTTCTCGTCTTCCTCACGGCGTTCCAATGTCTCCCTCAAGGACAGTGCCAAGAGCTCGGCACCCCTGTGTGGGCAAAAAAATACATTTAAGAAATCATCTTATGTGTATTTTAAGTATCTTACATATGTGTCTTAGATGTATCGTATAGGGAACATCTAGGGAAAGTCTTCGTACATTCTGTTGGCAAAACATCACTGTCTGGTTTTGCACTAAAAGTCAGGATGAAATGCGTCAATCATACATCAATTCGTATAACAAGACAGCTCGAGCCGGCTGCTCAAAATGAATTCTTTTCTCCTTTCTCCCCAGAGAGCATAAACCTCCAGAACATCAAGACCAAGTTTAGCTCAACAGATTGAGGACAGAGCACCCAACAAACCGCGGAAACTTCGTATAGGACTGGATGCTTGCAACTGGCCTGAAGACTGGCCGCGCTTGGGCGGGTCTTAGGGTGAGAGGCGGTGGACTTTGAGGGGACCGTGTGCTCGGCGGCGCCTCTGCGCTCTGGAGCGCTAGCCTGCACTCCGGAAACGGAGGGTGGGACCCCTTGGGGCTGAGCCTGTCCCTTCCCTTGGGCACAGATGTCACTCCCATCAATGAAGACGAGCAGCCGCCAGGGCTGGTGGATGATCAGTTTATGTCAGATGAGGAGCTGTCATTAGACGGGGCCACCAGGCAAGCTGGTCAAGCAGGTATGTAAACAGGGACAGAAGCCTGAGACTGGGATGGGCGGGGCTGCCTAGAGAGGTTCCCAAAGCCCCGGACCTCTGCAGGGCTGGGAGGGTTCTGCACAGAAGTCGGCCAACCTCCCCTTCAACTCTGAGCTGAACCTGGTCCCTCACGGCCATGGGGTTACTGTCGGCAAAGAGAGAAGCTGGTCCTTTGCCCTTGCCCTTCCTCTGTGTTTACAAGTCAGTACCTCCTAGGATCTCACGGCCCTTCACAATTTGAGGCCCCAAGGAAATGACCAGGAGCGGATCCCAGACTTGGGAGGAAACAGCGTATGTTGGAGGGGCTGCATCAGTCCTGCTCTGGTCCCGGCCAGCTGGACAACCCCAGGCAGGTGACCCACTTTGAGTGTCATCTCTTCCTCTGCCGAGGGGAGGGGTGAGATGAGATGGCCCGAGGTCTCTGAGAGTTCTAAAGGGTTGTGATCTTTCAACTAAAAGTTCCTTCGTGTCTAATCGAGCCCCTGACATCTGATGCCTTTCTCCTGGGTTTCCTGGTACCTGGACGCTAAGGCTTTGGCAGCCTCCAGATCAGCTACCACGTAAAGGTGGTAATAACTCAGGAATATCCATCGCTGTATTAGCAGGTAGGTTAAACACATGGCATCCCACAGGACCCCCGCTTCCTTTTCTGGGGGTTCACAGGCTCCACCCTCGGGGGCGGCTGCATGGAAGGAGTCTTGTGGCCAGTGCCTGGGGTGTGGCCACAGCTCCAGATGGGGAGAGCTGGGTCTCCTCACCAGGAGGTGAGGCCCCCCCATCTGCACCAGCACCTCCCTGGAGCCGCAGCATCCCCTTCCCGGTTCCTTGCAGGGCGACTCAGGCAGAGCCCGGGGTCAACAGGAGCTGATGCCTGGGGGTCGGGGGAGAGGTAATCCAAGGGGCTTGAGAACCTTCCACCTCACTCTCGCTGGATGTTCAGAAACCTTGTCTCCGTGGCCACAGCATTAAGCCCCGGAGCTCCAGACTTGTTTGTGAAAGATGAGAGACGTGAGCTCACGTGTTTTCTTGACCAACCAAGAGAGAGAGGGAGAGCCGAGCGGAAGATGTCACTCAGAGGCTAGAGTTAAAAACACACATTTCTCCTTTTCCTCCGCTCATGAGAGGAAGCCGCTGACAACTCCAGTCGGCCAGAACCCAGGGCTCTTCCCTCTCGAAACAGGCCCGAGGCCCGGGAGTCAGCGGCGCGGCTGGAGTTTCGCCAACTCCGGTGAAGGGCCCTTGGTACAGAGCAGGAAACTCCCTAAAACCCAGAGGCCGTTGGCTGGAGGGCGCCGTGCCCTTGACTTGACATTGGGTCGCAAGGCAGAGTCTCACTCTCTCTCTTCTTTTCATTTGGTCCCTGGATTTTCTCCGAGAGAATGGAAGTCTCTTAATTTCTACCGGGGCTTCCCTCCATGTCACACGAGAGAGTGGTCTGGCAACACGGTCAAATGCAGCCCGTGAACTTGGACTGGATTCTGAGTCCAAATAATAATTAATAATAATAATAATGATAGAAATAGCTGGCATGACCCATTTAGGAGCAACTGGGGGCATTAGCACGTAGACTGAGTATTAGGCGACTGGGGAGCCGGAGTTGGTTTTCTCAGGATGAGCTGATAAGAGCGTGGTTAGAGGGAGACGCAAGAGGGAGGAGATATGGGAACATATGTATACGTAGAGCTGATCTTCTTTGTTACACGGCAGAAACTAACACACCATTGTAAAGCAATTATACTCCAATAAAGATGTTTAAAAAAAAAAAAGAATGTGGTTATGTAGGAGAACTTCTTGGTGTTTGCACCTTTCCTCCTGGTGATTTCACAAAAATATGTCCACACACCCGAGTACAGGAAGAGCAAAAGATGGCAAAATAAACTGTAAATCTAGGGGGGGAGTGGGGGTGACCACTGTGCGATTCTTTCCACTCTTCTGTGCCTTTGATCTTATTTTCCTAACGACACACGCGGGCTCCGTGCTGAACTGGGGGACTTACCTAACTGGTACCCGGGACCGTGCAGTCCAGGCCGAAACTGTGGGCCCGGCAGCAGTGGGAGATGCGTGAAGCCCGCAGGTACACGCCTGCGCCAACCCACAGGAGAGGAAGGGTGTGGGAAGATTCGCCGTGCCCGTGGCTGCGCCGTCCCCGGCGTGGCCTTGCTGTTCAGTGGCATCTTTCACTTGTCTCCGTGGTTGTGGCCTCGAGTGTGCCGGTCTCCCAGAAGAGCAGCACTTGGCTGACCAGCCTAAGAGGTCTAATCATCCTCCTCCCCAAGAACGTAAGGAGGGGTTACCCAGAGGCCATGGAAGAATCTTCCATGTGAGGGGAACCGAGCAGCAGCAATTGAGCGGCCATGAGCAAAGGTGTGGCCCCCAGAGGGTTATCGCCCTTCCCTCCCCTCGTTGCTAACGCTCTCGTCAGCGAAGTCACCACGCCATCTCCGAAGACGCCTTCCTGCTCTCACGATCTGTGATTTTTATAAAGGAAGACCTGTTAGCCATTAGAAGATGAAGTCCTAAGATGTATGATCCGAAAGGACACGGTGGTATCCCCGCCCACGGAGATGCAATAAGATAAACTGGGGATACGATTGTCACCATTACAGTAAAAGCTAGTTTATTGGACAGGCAATCACTCAGAAGTTTTTGGGCCAAGGAGGCCCAATGTTCTGAATGATGACCTGAGGCTTGGAGACCTCCAGAGAAGGATTCCATTATGCTGGGTGGAGTCTTAATGTGTTGCGGGGTTGCAAATTGTGCCCAAGGCATGGCCAGTCAGGCAAAGAACCAGCACTGGGGTCTGGAGATGGGGGGTGGGGCGTGGGGCGTCGCAAAGATCCCCTAGACTAGCAGGCGGTACCGGGCTGGCCTCTTCTGGTACTTCTCTGTCTGCATCTCTCATGTGGAAATCTAAGTCCTACCAACCCAAGACGGGGGTAGGGAGGGAGGCACCAAATAATCTCTCAAGACCCCTTCCAGTTTCAGACCCATGACTTGCCTAGCCTTCAGACTGCTGCATTAATCTACTCGGGTCCGTGTTATTCTACTTTGCCCTTTGAAATGCGCACGCTACCACGGTCTAGCACCACGAACACACCCCGGGATCGCTGGGGTATCATCTCCAGGTGATTAGCTAGATCATAAAGCGCGTTTTCTATTACACATCCTCCCTTTCCCTCTTGATTTCCTTGGGTTCAGAGCTCTCCAGCATCAAAAGCTACTCTGCGAAGCACAGCCTGCATCACGCGTGACACACAGGGGATCGTTTTACGTCTTTCCACCTTTGGTAAACAGATCTTTGAAAAAGTCCTTTTAAGATGACTGTCGATTTTGGCAGTACCTTTTTTAGGGTATTAAGACAGTCAGGCTGGGAAAACAAAGAGCCACCTTGAAAGAAGGACTATCCCGTACCGACGGGAAAGTCTTCACAGCGACCACCAGTGCCGAGTAGGTGACCAGGCAGTCCCATGGCCGGAGAGTGATCTTCACAGGCTGTAGGAGGAGGTGGCTCCCCTGCAGCATGAAGTATTCAAAGACCACCAGGTACCCGGCACCCAAGATGTGGATCCGTGTCGTTCCCGCAATAAACACCAGGCAAAGCACAAACCAGAAATGATACCGAAAAACAGCGACTTTGACCCTGTCCAGTTAGGAGCTGGAAGATTGAAGAGGCGAGGGAAAAAGAAAGAGGATATCATTAGACAGACACAAAGGTACCTCCCACAGGTCATCTTCAAATAGAAGGACATGCAGAAAACAGAGGAGGGGAGAGAAATGCAGCGAGCAGGAGACCCTCAGAGACCCATGGCCATGCTCGTGAGACGGGAAGCTCCATGAGGCCAGGGTCTTTCGCAACGTCAGGCTTATCAAGGTGCAACTTGCATTCAATAAAATCCCCCTTTTTAAGGGTGTAGTTCTTTGAGGTTTGACAAATGCATACAGTCCTGTAACCACCACCCCGATCAAGATACAGAATATTCCCATCAACCTCGAAGTTTCCTGTGCCCTTTGTAGCAATCCCCCACCCCACCTCCAGGCAACCAGCGATCTGTTTTCTGTCCCTATAGCTTTGTCTTTCCCAAAATACCATGCAAACGGCACCGGGCAGCGTGTCACCTTTTGTGGGGGGGCGTGATGCTGTTGAGAGCTCTCCGTGTGGTCACGTGTGTCAGTCATTCCTTTTTATTGCTGAGTGATGTCTCAAGGTATGGACGCACCATGATATAGCCACTCATCAGGTAATGGACATTTGGGTTGTTTCCAGTTTTCAGGGATTATGGGCAAAGCTGCCATAAACTTTCATGGGCAGGTTTTTGTGTGGAACTAAGTTTCCATTTCGCTTGGTAAGTACCTAGGAGTGGAATGGCTGGATCACATGGCAAACGTACATTTAACGTTAGAAGAAACCTGCCAAACAACGAGGTCTTAATGAATAGCACATGGAAGTATATTCAACACCTTCTGAAAAAGAATATATAGCTTGCCAAGGGGGAGGGGTTTGGGGGAGGGATGGAGTGGGAGGTTGGGGTCAGCAGGTGTAAGCTTTTATGTATAGAATGGATAAACAACAAGGTCCTACTGTAGAGCACAGAGGACTATATTCAATATCCTATGATAAACCGTAATGGAGAAGAATATTTTTTTAGAAAGAATGTATATATACATGTATAACTGAATTACTTTTCTGTATAGCAGTAATTAGCACAACACTGTAAATCAACCATAGTTCAATAAAAGAATACATATAAACGTTTATATACATACGTGTGTTTGTATATATATAATTGAATCAGTTTGTTATACACCTGAAACTAACACATCATTGTAAATCAACTATACTTCAATAAATATATACACACTTTTTTATATATACACTTTATAATAGTCAAAACAATGGAAATAATTTCATGTCTAAATCATTGCTGATTAAGCAAATTAGGACATATTCAAATGATGGAATATAAAGTAGCCATTTAAAATTATGATTACAAAGCATTTTGAATTCATGAGAAAATGCTTATGAGCAAGTCAATGTAAATGATCAATCCATGGTAGCTTTTACTAGCAAGAAACCAGGATGCAAAATTGCTTATAGGACATGATCTCTACTATATAAAAATTATTTTAAGAAACTGGAAGAAAATATGCAGAAAATTTTAGCAGATTATGTCTGAGATTGAACGATCTTTTTTCTGTGTATGATTTTCTTATTTTTACAGATTACAGCAAGTAAGTGTCATTTGTAGGATCAGAAGTTAAATGTTATCGCTGAAAAAAAGAAAAAAGAAAAAAGAAACTGCCCAACTGTCTCCCAAAGTGGCTCTACCATGCTGCCTTCCCCCGCAGCTACGTGTGAGGGTTCCTATTGTTTCCAGGGCTTGGTATTGTCAGGTTTTTGGTGTTTGGGGCTTTTAAAAATCTTAACTGTTCTAGTAAGTGTATTAGTGGCATCTCGCTTTAATTTTTAATTTGAATTTCCCTAATGACTAATGATGTTGAGCATCGTTTCAAAATACTCTTATTCTCTTATCTTTTTGGGTTAAGTGTTTGTTCAACTCTTTTGTCCATTTAAAAAATTGCCTCCTTCATATAGAGCTACAGACATTCTTTATATATTCTGAATACAAGTCCTTATCAGACATGTGTTTTGCAAATCCTTCCTCTCAGTCAGTGGTTTATCTTTTCACGATCTTAACAGTGTCTTTTGAAGAGCAGAATATTTTATATTTTGAGGAAGTACAATTTATTGACTTTTTCCTATGGTGGCTCCTGCTTTTTGTGTACTATTTAAGAAATCTTTCTCCAACCCAAGGTCACAAAGAGTTTCTCCTATTTTTTTTTTTTTTTTTGCGTTACGCGGGCCTCTCACTGTCGTGGCCTCTCCCGTGGCGGAGCCCGGGCTCCGGATCGTGGCCTCTCCCGTTGCGGAGCACAGGCTCCGGACGCGCAGGCCCAGCGGCCACGGCTCACGGGCCCAGCCGCTCCGCGGCACGCGGGATCCTCCCGGACCGGGGCACGAACCCGCGTCCCCCGCATCGGCAGGCGGACTCTCAACCACTGCGCCACCAGGGAAGGCCTCTCCTATTTTTTTAATAGAAGTTTTGGGTTTTACATTTGGGTCTACAATCCATTTCAAGTTGATTTTTGTATAGGATACGAAGTACAGATAAAGGGTTTCTTTGTGCATTGGGAGGGGGTTGGATATGGACATATCCAAAAACGTTCCAGTACCTTTGATGAAAAGATTATCCTTTCTGAGCCATCTGTTCCATTGATCTAGGTATCTAGCCTTTTACCGATAGCACAAAAGTCTTCAGCTCCAATTCTGTTCTTCTTTTTTCATAATTGTTTTGGATATCCTACGTCCTTTGCTTGTCCATATAAATTTATTAATTTCTTTTTTTAAAAAAAAAAAAAGAGCCTGCTGGGATAACAGCAGGGATTTTTCTTCCTGTTGAATTCCTAGTGCTTTGAACAGTGCCTGGTACATAATAGGTGCTCAATAAAAAATTTCGAATGAGAGAATGAGTGGGTAGCACATGGCAGGGACCCAGTCAACATATGGTATATTTCTAGGAGGGGTGCACTCAGAAATTCAGAGAAGATGATACAACCGCTTGGGAAAACTACTTGGCAGTTTCTTAAATCACTAGATGTGCATTTACCTCATGACCCAGCAATCCCACTCCTAAATATTTATCCAAAGAAATGAAGACATATGTCCACAAAACCCTGTGCAAAAATGCTCACGGAAGCGTTATTCATATTAGTTCCGAGATGGAAACAACCCAGATGTTCATCAACTCCTCAATGGGTAACCAAAATGTGGAATATTCATACAAGGGAATGCTACTCAGCCATAAAAACGAATGATTTACCGAAACATGCTAAAAAAATGGATGGATCTAAAAAATACTACGATGAGTAAAGGAAGCCAGACACAAAAAAAGTACATACCATACGATTCCATTCAGATGAAATTCTAGAACAGGTAAAACTACCCTGTAATGCAGAGATCAGGTCAGTGGTTGCCTGGGGAAATAACTTACAGGGAAGAGGAATAAGGGATATTTCTGGGGTGACGGAAGTGTTTTGTGCCCTGATACACACCCACCAACGCTGATTGAATATTATAATTACAATCTGGACGTTTCACTATATGCAAATTATACGTCAATTTAATTTTTTTATTAAAAAAAAGAAAATCATAGTAACTTCATCTCCCAAGGAAGGAATTCATGGGCCCGCGACGCTGGGCGGGAGGGGAGCCTGCCCACCCACCAGGCGCCCAGGAGCAGGAGCCCAGGTCTCACTGGCAGAAGACGAAGTTGGGAATGGGGCCGAGCTGGGTGAGGTTGGCAGGCCTGAGCTCTCAGCTGATCTCCACATTGTCCCCTGCCTTCGGGCTCACTGATGCTGTGTTCTCGTCCCCAAACACTTGTCACTGCAGAGAGGCCACAAGGAGGAGCAGGAAGTCAGCTGCAAAGACAGGAGGGAGGGGTCGTGGTCCTCGGCAGGGGCTGCCCACCCGCGGTCGTGGGTGTCCCCGAGGAGCCCCCTGAGGCCAGCGATGCTGAGCACTTGGGAGCCTTGTCCTCCTCCAGCATCACGGGGGATCCTCCCTGCCCCCAGCTCTTTGGCAGGGCACTTAGGACAGGAACACTGTGTGAGTTTCCAGGGGTCACTAGGAACCCTCAAAGGTCACAGAGTGTGCTGTGCCTCCTGGGGCCCCCTCACCCACTCCAATCGCGAATCCAAGCCGCAGGTGGTGAGAGAGCCGCTGTCCCAGTGGAACCCTGGGATCCAAAGTGGGCGAGAGGCACAGAGTCTGGGTCTATCAGCATTTGATGGATGATGGATGGATGGATGGATGAAAAAATGGATTTTGCGCGGGACGGAATTCAAGGAAAAGGCGAGAGGTGGATGAAGGTAAGGAAAACATGGATTATTCCCACAACTTACGCTTACATCCTCTCGTATAAGATTCAGCCTGTTTTCAAGAAGATGGACATTTTCTAGACCAAGCAGGGCAGACCCCGAAAAGCACACAGTGTGCTCACTTTGGGATGGGTTAGGGCTACCTGACAAAACCCAAATTTTGGAAGGGCTGTCTTTGAGGCAGCCCTTGGAAATCTGATTTGCAAATCAGCCATCCACTTCGGATTTAGTATCTCATTGGATCTCTGGATTTTAAATCACCTATTGAAAAATCCTCCTCCACCCCCCAGCCCCCTCAGAATAATGCTTATGAATTAAAATCCTCTCCGACGCAAGCATTTTTTAATTAGATTGAGACCTTGGAACCCGGTAACTATATTTCTTCGCCGAGTACTGTCTGGGTGATCACAAGAAGATGAAATGGAGAAATATTGGAAAGAAGGCTGGCAAAGAAGGAAGCCGGAAATGACACTTGGCGTGTCCCAAGTTCTCACTCGCCTGCGCGCTCTGAAGCTTCCCGAGTGAAGAGGTGTTCGGACACCCTCGGTACTCACCGAGTAACAAATTGGCATCTGGCTTCTTGGCAAAGTCTGGGAGATACAACCACTTCATGAGATTTGAATGTATTTCTGTACTGATGGTTCTCCACGGGTAATCTGTAAAGGAAGGAGCAATTGTCTTTTTGTCTTCGTTATGTTTCTAAAGATCATTGAGTCTGTGTTCTATTCATGCTTCTTTCAGGTTCTATGGGATAACTAAGATGTTGGATATGATTTCGGGGTCAGGAGAAGGACTTTCAGTTCAGAGGATGCTGGGAACTGCTTCAACCCCCTAACCCCTGACGGCTGACTTGATGGGGTCTGCCTCGTGGTGCCAGGGGTCCTTCCTGGAGACAACTGCCCACCCGGGCTCCATCTGCAGGGGGCAGACCCGGGTGGATTCCCCACTTTGGGGGTCAGGGGTCGGGGCTGGGCAAGGCTGTGGGGTGAGAGGAGTGTGTGGATGGGCTAAAACCCTCAGCCTTGATCTGGGAGACAAAGAGGGGTGGTGAAGGCAGGAGGGGGGTGATGAGACTGTGCAAAGAGGGGAAGGTAAGGGACGGGGAGCTGAGGGGGGAACCAGAGAGAAAAAGAGAGGGGAAGGTGGAGATTGAGGGCAAGGGGTAGAGAAAGGAGAAGGGGGGATGCAAAGAAGAAAAGAGTCGAGTGCTGGGAAGAGTCGAGCAGGAGAGAGAGAGAGGGTAGCCGGGGAGAGGGGAGAGGAGGAGTGGAGAGAGGCCAGGGGAGCTCAGCGGAGAGAACAGGATGGAGACGGTGGCGATGTCCTTAGGGAGGGTCACTAGCGGACAACCCTCGCGCAAGCCCAGAAGATGGCACCCAGGAAGAGAACAGAGGCTGTCCGTCCTGCTCAGGGCAAGGCTTTTGCCCCTTTACCGCATGGGGACAAGAGGATCCAAGGAAAAGATGACCCAGGCCCAAGTCCGCAGAGCGGGTCCTCCTTGGGCCTGGGCCCCCAAGGGCCATTCCGCTTAGTCCAGAGGTGGCCGCAGCCTGGGGAGCAGCACGTGCTCCCTTTCTGTGCGACCTCAGCTTCCTCACCTGTGCGATGGGGATACTGGCGTCTGATTGGCTTAGGCTAACAGGGTTGCTGTGGGGAAAAGAGGTGGGAAGCGAAGGGTGTACACAAGTGGCCAGGGCGTCGTTCCTCCTATTTCCTGCTCTTTTCATTTTAATTTGCTTTTTTTTTTTTTTTTTTTTTTTTTTTTGCGGTACGCGGGCCTCTCCCCGCTGTGGCCTCTCCCGTT
>NC_041227.1:5196355-5200453 GCF_002837175.3 Physeter macrocephalus
TTTTTTTGTGGTATGCGGGCCTCCCTCTGCTGCGGCCTCTCCCGTTGCGGAGCACAGGCTCTGGACGCGCAGGCTCAGCGGCCATGGCTCACGGGCCCAGCCGCTCCGCGGCATGTGGGATCCTCCCAGACCGGGGCGCGAACCCGGTTCCCCTGCATCGGCAGGCGGACGCGCAACCCCTGCGCCACCAGGGAAGCCTTGAGGGATATTTTTTAAGGGTGGATAGCGGTCTTGTTCTTGTTTTTTGAAGAATTCGTGTCTTTGAGAGATAAACATGGAAGTATTCATGAAGTATGGCATTTCCTTCAAAATAATCCCCGAGCCAGGAGAAGTTGAGGGAACAGGAGGAAAGAAGATGGGCCGTGAGCTGATAATTGCCGAAGATGGTGAGGAATGCATGGGGGTTTATGATATGATTCTCTCTACTTTTGTAGGTGTTTGATGTTTCCCTTGATTTTTTTTTAAAAAAAAAATTAAAAAGCAGGAGTCTGTAAACAGGAGCAAATGCAGAGATGTCACCTCAAGCCCAAACTTGCAAAATCCAAAGTTGACGAAAACCTGCAAAGCGCTCAGCGGCCCATCGTCCAGGTGCTCTCGGGTGGCGGTCTCCGAGGCAGTGCTGGTGAGGGGCGCCAGCAGCCCATCCCGAAGCCGGTGGAATCTCTGGTGCAGGCTCACTGTCACCTCCAAAGTCACAAGGGCCGAGGCAGCCAGCTGGCCCTGCCAAGCACGGCGAACACGAGTCAGCGCTGCCTGGGGCAGGAGCCCTGCTTCCCAGGGCTGCCCGCTAGGCAGACCACCGAGATGGACACCCAGACCCTCCACCCTCAGTTCTCCAATGAGACTAGGGTTTGGACAATCAGGGCAATTCACCATCCCGGCCGGGCCGCCTGCTCCCAAGAGAAAGAGCTGGTCTCCGCACCAGCTCTTACAAAGAGGGGGCCCTGATTCAAGACTCAGGCTGTCAGGACTAGGTAACATCCCCCAACCCCGTTTCCCAAATATTTCCTCTCATTTCTCCCTATCAGAGGTGCTCTCCACAAATACCGAGGTATTGATTTTCCAAGTGATCGAGGTGGGAAATCTTCATACAGTTATGACTCTTGACAAGCTGGGAATAAAAAGCGGATCATAATGAGTTCATTTACTTTGCTTGATTGTATTACTTTATAATATGATATGCACACCAACAGCCCCTTCCAAGGACGGCTTCCCTTCTTAGCTGCCGGCTCTTAACAATGCTTCTGGTTTGTGCTGAAATTCGTCTTGCGGCATGATGTGTGAATTTAAAAATCATTCTTAGTGGGCTGCGTCTTAGCCTTTCTTTCTTGTCTTTTTTAATGTGATAGCCATGCTAGGAATCTTTCCTGCACCCAGGAAGGCTTGATGCATATGGAGGGAGGACCCCTCAGACGCGGGGATGGGGTTTATAAGAGGGTGTTTGTTGATGAGCTATGCGGGGGGGGGATGCCGTGAAAGCCTAATTGTTGGTTATAAATATGCTGTATTTTCCCTATTGATTATGTGACGCTCAAGTGAAAAGGATTACCTTATTAGATCATATTTAGCCATAAGTATGCCCTGTGTGCTACAACTCGGGGCCACTTGCAAGAGGCTAACCAATTATTCCAGATGAAGAGAGAGGTCTGTCCGGTGCCGCAGACGGTCCGAGCGCGCCCCGTTCCTCTGCAGATGTGGCTGGACTCCTTGCCACCCTTCATGCGCTTCAGAGAGATTCTCTGTTCCGAGCAGCCTCCCGTGGCCGTGCAGAGACTCCCCGTGCATCCTCTCCACAAATTAGGAGATGAGAATAAATAGGACTTCTGTTTGAGGGTTTGGATGGCCAGCTCGTCCTTTTCCATAAGCTTTTGGGGGCAAGGTCTGGAGCTGCGTGGTAACCGACGGAGGCTGACACTTCTTAAAATAAAGTGTCTGACGATGAAACCTCTACTCCCTGCGCTCCCAGGAAATGGATGGGGGGCGGGGGCCGCAGCACCACAGAGCCTTGCTCTTGATCTCCTTGGGTAGCTTGTTGAAATAAACCGGTTCTGCTCTTCCCTGCCCTCCTAGCCGTGCGCACCAAACACTATACCTCCTGCCTCGAAGAGCGAGGTCAGCCTCCCCTGCCTTCTGGGGCGCAGCCGGCCCACGGATCACGGGGCTCCTCGGCCCTGGTCTCATTCTGGGAACAGGCTCTAGAGCTGGGCCGACGTGGCCTCCTCTTTCTGTGGGCCTGGAGGGGTGACCCGAGCCCTCTGGATCCCAGCCCTCCTCTGAGAAGTGCCCTTGGTGGAGGGCCAGGGGCAGAACTCAGAGAGCAAATGCAAGGTCATTTTGGGAGGGCGCCGGGGGACAGGACTCTGGGCATAGCTCTGTATCATCAGCACCTCAACTTTTTAAAAAATATTTTTTTTAATTAATTTATTTTATTTTTATTCATTTTTGGCTGCGCTGGGTCTTCGTTGCTGCACGCGGGCCTTCTCTAGTTGCAACGAGCGGGGGCTACTCTTCGTCACGGCGTGCAGGCTTCATTGCGGTGGCTTCTCCTGTTGCGGAGCACGGGCTCTAGGTGTGCGGGCTTCAGTAGTTGTGGCTCACGGGCTTAGATGCTCCGCGACATCTGGGATCTTCCCGGACCTGGGCTCGAACTTGTGTCCCCTGCATTGGCAGGCGGATTCTTAACCGTTGCACCACCACGGAAGCCCAGCACCCCAACTTCTTGCACTAGAGACGTCTGGCAGGCACTTTGGCTCCCTACCTGCTTGGACAGTCACTGGGGCCTCCCTTCGTTTGCTATTTAAGTCCTCTTTGCTCCAGGCTGAGGCCTGGAACGCTTGACCAGCTGGAGGGAGGGGTCGTGCACGCCCCCTCCCCGCATGCACCTGTGGCTGCTACCTGGACTCCTACCACTTGGGGTGGGGCCTGCCCTACTTCACGCTTCTCAGGCGTGACCTGGCGAGATGGGCTGTTCCAGCCAAGGGGCGACCCTGAGATGGGATCTCCATCGGGTCCCGCCGTTTCTGCTCTGTGTGACCTCAGACGAGAGATTCTGCCTCTCGGAGCTTCCGGATCCTCCTCTGGAAAATAGACCACCACCCTTAAGTCACAAGGTTGGGCCAAAAGAGTTAGGATCACAAGTTGCAAACTCCCAGGCCTTTGGAAGAGGCTCCAGAAGGGGAAAAATTAATCTCCCCACTCACACAGTCAAGGTGCTACCAGACTTCGATTTTGGCTCAGTTGTTTAATTTTCACTTCTGCTAACAGCCTGTCTTTAATGTCACCTCTGTCCTTATTCATTCCTGGCTTTCCGAGCTGCCACAGAAACCTCTCTAGGCAAAACAGCAAAAGAGAATGATAAGTCGGAGCCAGGTTCCCCTCGGTAATATATAATTTGGTCACCAAGGCAATTACTTAATGTAATGCTCCCTGGGAAGAGAAGGGGTTGCTGAGCTTACGGGGGGTGGTGGCCACCACGTGCCGGGCCCGGCCAGGCACTCCATCTTGTCCCGTCCTCCCTGGCGCTCGGATCCCGGAGGTTTGCGCGGCTCTGACATCCCCGTGTGTCTTCGCCCACCGATCACGGGCCATCATTTCATCCCTGTCTTCAGACAAGGCACCACTCGGCCGTCACATTTCCTTAGTGCTCCGAGCCACTCTTCCGGGTCCACGGGCCGCAGGAAGACCATCCGTCCCCCGGCGAGCTGGGCCGGTGGGCGCGTTCGGTTTCCCTCCCACACCCTGGGGGAGGCAGAAATGATGCCGGGGCACTGGGTGGTGTGGACCCCAGAAGTGACTCAGGCTGCAGGGTTGCCTAGGAAAGACTTCAGCTGAAAGACCCCAGGCAGGCCCCCGAGCTTCAGTTTCTCCATCTGTAAAAGACCTGGATGGACCAGACGGCCCTTCCGGCACCTTCATTCTTCTTTGCGAGCCCTCGAGGCCGACTGCCAGGCTTCCCCCCACCCCCGCTACGGAGGGGTGGCCGGCCACAGGCTCTCTTGGGCCCAGAGGTCCTGGCCCTCAGGCAGCTGCGCTTCTCACCTTGCCTCTTTTTTTTTTTTTTTTTTTTTGCCGTACGCGGGCCTCTCCCTGCCGTGGCCT